>NC_137139.1:12595722-12833222 GCF_949319135.1 Squalius cephalus
ATATTATCTCAGAAGTACTGGGATAAAAGTGTATAGTTCGGATATAAACACTGATGTCTACAGAAGCAATCAAATTAGAGTAAATCACCTTTTGAAAGCAACATGGCGCTTCAAATAACGATTGTGTCAATTACATCGTTACACCAGTAGGTGGCGGCAAATGACGGTTAAAAATGTATTTGGCATTGAATCATTTTTTCAAGAAATTCGTTCAAAAAATGCTGATTCATCCAGTAATGAAACAATAAAGTACTTACAAATGAGTTTTTTAAATAATTAATTCAGATTAATTAAACATTTAAATAGACTGCAGCAATTAACATTTTGTCAGAACCTCTAGTAAGATACATGTTTATTAGTCTGTTCAGAATCGCGGGAGAATCGTGATCTCTCTCTCTCTCTCTCTCTCTCTCTCTCTCTGTCGATCTGTCTATCTATCTATATATAATCATTATAATGGAATGCATTTAAAGCAAACTGAGGCATGTTGATGTGTGTCCCAGAGATCCCAGGGTTCCTGAGTGTGGAGGAGAGCAGTGTGGTGATGCAGCTGGCCCAGCTGAAGGGCTTGACCCACAGCGCTCTCCACACGGCCCCGGACAGCCAGGAGGAACAGCTCACTCAGGACGAGCTCTTCAGCCTCCTCGACCTCAACCAGGACGGGCTTCTGCAGAGGGAGGAGGTCAGCCGCAGTCTCCTACACTTGTGTCAGTTCAACAGAAATTCTGTCATCATTTACTCACCCCCATATCTTTTCTGCAGCTTTTACTGTGAAACTAAGAGTGAGTTGGAATATTTTCACAGAATAATGACTTCCGGTATATCGCCAAAACATTATAGTGCTTCTTTGATAGCTTAATATCTCATTTGTTGTTCCACGGAGGAATCTCATGCAGGTTGAAATGACACGAGAGTGAGTAAATGATGACAGAATTCTCTCCCTTTCGAGGATGAGAGTGAATATGGAGAGAGAGAGAAGCAAGAGATGAAATACATTTTCCCAGAGTTAAAAGCATCTGTTCTGCCACAGATTTTGAGTCTGTCCCATTCGACTGATGGATCTTGGCTGAGCTCATACAATTTACGGAAAATCCACACCGGGCTTGAGACCAACCCTTCTGGTAAGTGTGTGTGTGTGTGTGAGAGAGAGAGTGGTGGGTCTGATACAATGACACAACATGCAATGTTTTCTAGCAGCTTCCGGATGGATCCTATTAGAGTCTCATTATTATGAGGGTTACACACACACACACATCCGCCTCAAATACGGACTCACCGAGGTAGTGTCCCCTCTTCCGGTCCCCCTGCCCTATTGTCTGGAGAGCATCCCGCTGTGGTTCGGTTCCGGAGGGGAAAGAGTGAAGACTCACTGACCCGCGAGTAAAGGAGAAAAATAGAGAAATGCTATTCTCTTTATTCTCGCCTTGTTCATTGTAACGCTGCCGTCAACTGTAATATTTTTTTGGTGCTGTTTGCTGAGACGAGCATCTCTATTGCTCTCGCTCGTACTTAAAGCTGAGGAATCAAACACACCCCTAACCCTAAATATTAAACCTCAGCATGTAACTTGTCCCGCACCATTTGTGATTTTGTTATCGACATGAATGATAACTGAAAGCATGCGTCTTGTTGACTAATCCCATTGAGTTACAATGAAGGAATGATCCAAGCCATATATAGAAACTAGAATATCTTAGAGACTTATAAACAGGCTCTCTTGACTTGGACCTGAAGGAAACCACTTAGAACACGCTAGCAACCACATAACAGTGCATTAAAACCATTCAGAACAACCATCTAGCAACATCCTTGCAACCACATAACAATAAACTAGCATTGCACATGAAAATGAAATATAAATTCCAATGAATCAATTTTTTTTTTATCATGACATCTTGCTTTTTTAAATGGTCGAATGGAAGCATAATGTGCAGATTCAGAGTGTGATTTTAATGCTGCATGACTGAGATTGGGGTCTGGTGTGCGTTTGCAGGAGTTCTGTCTCTGCAGGAGTTTAAGCGTGTCAGTGGAGGAGTGTTGCAGTACAGTGGAGCTGGACAAGGCTTGGACGGAAACGGCGAGGTCAGGCAGAGAAGCACACACACACGGCTTTACCTCGGAGAGGGCACACACCACCTGCTGAAGAGCATCAGAAACAGGTGATGCAGTCTGATGGCCGCTGTAGTGGTTAAAGCTCAGGGCTGGGACACTAAAGGATCCTGGTTCCATCCATCACAATTGTGCACTTGGCGCTTAAAGATAGTTCACCCTCAAATGAAAAGTCTGATAATGTTTGGTCCGTGTATCTTCTGATAATTTGATCTTCTACTTAAGAAGATTTATAGAGAAATGTGAAATTGTTTGTTGTTGTTTTTCCCATTTTTTGCTTAAAAGTCCTACCCTGGAAATCCAGAGTTCTCGCGAGAGCACAAGTTGAATTTGCTCAGCGAGTTTACTCTGGCGTCGCGTAATGTTGCTCATTAAATATGCCCTCGATCTGAGCTGCACCAATCACATCGGGTTATCTGATATAGGCGGGCCAGAGGCGAGCTAAACAGATGACGACAGCGCTGTGACGTCGAAGTCATTTGTAAACATTGCAAGATGGCTATGGATGAACACCAGTTGTTTGAAACGGCTTTGGCCGCTACAATGAACGAGTTAGACTTGGCTTTTAATCTAAAAGAGGAACAGAAGACGGCACTTGAACCGTTCCTTTGCAAGAAGGATGTTTTTGCTGTTTTGCCGACCGGATACGGCAAGAGTCTAATCTACTAGTTAGCTCCGCTGGTAGCTAAGCGTATGGGGTTTATTGTTGTGATTGGTCGTAGTGTTATCCAATTGCGTGCAGTGAGATTTTCAAAATGCATGCTTGGTGCCGCCCCTCGAGCTGGCCGATTTTCATTAGTTGATGCCAGACTATTAATCTTTCAGATTTAGGTCTGGATTTCCAGGCTATAAAAGTCCCCCTGTAGTCAATAATTTTATCCCTTAAAACTAATCTTTGATTACAAAAATTACACATTTAAAAGTTTTTTCCTTGAAAAAAATAGCTTGGATGTAACTCTACACCCTTGCCTTATTTAGTAAATGTGGTTCTATGAATATGCAAATGAGCCCCGCCTCCACTCACTCACACCAGCTCAGAGATCCACTCGTTAACAATTGGTTACAAGGTAGTTTGTGACGTTAAAAACACCAGCGATTTCAAACCGTGTTTTTGGTTCACTGCAGTTTTAAGGAATTTGTACATGGTTTGCCTTAAACACCACATAGACATATAAACAACATTAAAAGCTTGATTTTCAACACGGGGACTTTAAGAAAATGAATGAGAATTAAGCTAGATTTTTCGTTTACTGCTTTAATATTTGATTCATGGGCGGCCCTGAAATGGCCCTTTCGTCTGATTGGTCTTCTGTACTGCAATCAAAGCCACTTTCAACATTTTTCCATAAAGAATTTGGTTTAGATTGATCTACTTTTAGAATTCACTCCGAAAAATTAGCTGTTTTAAGAGAAGTCATTCACAGACAATTTTATGATTAGTTTGTTTCAATTGTTTTGAAGAAAATATAGAGAGTCATTTCTTACATGGACTATTATTTTGTGGGATGGGACTAAGGCAGTACAGAAAACAGGGTGAGTTCAAAAAGGCCATTTCACACATGAGAATAAAATATTAGCAGTGAACAAATGATTTTTTACTCATGAACAAAAACGAAAAATGTAACTTAATTATATATATTTTTTTGTTTCTTAAACAAAACGAAAAAACAAAGAACAAAATTCTTGTTTCTCTTCGTATCTCAAATGACCAGAACATGGCCCAGACAGCAACGTTGACTTTGATTGTATGGACAAAAACTGTTGAAACATGTTTTGTTTGGTTTTGTTTTGGACACCTTCTCATTACTTTGATTGTATGGACAAAAACATGTTTATTTTTTTATTTTATTTTTTGGACACCTACTCGTTGACTTTCATTATATGTCATACATGTTTAGAACGACATGAGGATGAGTACATTTTGAAGAATGTTTCAACTGTTTTTGTCCAAACCTAGAAAAGAAAAGAAAAGAAAAGAAAAGAAAAGAAAAGAAAAGAAAAGAAAAGAAAAGAAAACCATGTTGTGTTCTGCAGCAGAAAGACAGCCATATTGTTTTCAAATGATATGAGTGCGACTAAATGATGACAGAATTTTAATTTTTGGGTGAAATATCCCTTTAAGCCCAGGTGAGCCCAGGAAGATGGTTCTGGTGTTGTTCTGGTACATTGATTTGAGTAAAATGGTGCGTTTATGTTTTGTCGGAAAGATCATATTTATGAGTTTGAACGCAAATGAACGCCACCACAAAGTCATAAATACAAGTGGGAAGCTCGGGATTTTCTTTAAGCCTCGATCTTTTCAAGTTGGGGACTTGCCAGTGAGAAACATGGCGGAATACCACAATACGTATAGGCATTTAGCAATGACATTGTCAGGCATTTTATTTACAAAAAAAACAAGCTACAAAACTACATGCACAAAATATAATAGCATTGTAATATAACTATATAATATGTAACAATGAAGTTTACAGGGGATTCATAAATTAATCAAAAGCATAAAAAGCAAAACACTCCTTTGTTCTTCATTTTCTAGAAGTAGAGTTTAAAACCCTTGCTGTGTTTTTGTGTAGTTAAATAAGAGAAGGTGCACCGCCATCTTACTCCGATGAAAGTGACTTGAACATGCCTGACGTCGCAAACACGAATTCCCAACTCATAAATGCAAACTTCCCAGGAGAACATCTGGTAAAAAGTCTGCTAAATGGCTCCTTACTTGTGCACTAGACGTAGTACACAAAGTAGAGCTAGTTTAAGACATAAACGCACTGACAAACTTTGTTTTTCTCCAGAGTGACACGTGTAACGCGACTGCCGTCGTCGCTGGTCGATCTCAGCGAGCCAATGGAAGTTGTCCGTTACGAGCAGGGCGGGCACAGCCACGCCCACCACGACAGCAGCCCCCCCAACCCCGACAGCAGCTGCGCACACACACATCTGGCAGCAAATCACTCCAACCAAGTTGCATGCAGGTACATTTTAAGTACATTTGGTATCTAATTTGGTTGATTCGTAAAAATTCTGCGGCATAATAAAGGTGTTTCTATCTCCCAGGTATCTGACGGTCCTCATGTATCTGAACTCGGCGGATGGAGGGGGAGAGACCAGCTTCCCTGTGGCCGACAACAGGACGTATGAGGAGGAGGTGAGCCACGTCTCGTTTCTATGGCAACAGCTATGTTGCCTAGCAACCAGGCGGCAACAGGAAGAAGGACTTGAATTGTGATGGCTATCTTAAGCACTTGACGTTATGTTTGAGGGTTCACTTGAAATCTGCGCGCGTGTGTGTGTGTGTGTGTGTGTGTGTGTGTGTGTGTGTGTGTGTTTCAGGTCTTAGGTGATCTCTCTCAGCAATACTGTGATAAAGGAAATCTGAAGGTCAAACCTGTTGCTGGAACTGCTCTACTGTGGTACAACCACCTCTCAGATGGCAATGGTGATTTTCGTAATTATTCCAAACTTTTGACCGATAGTGCATGCGTAATGAATAGTAATGAACTCCACATTGTTTTTCTCCATTCATTTTAATCAGGTTGGGTTGGAGAGTTGGATGAGTTCTCTCTCCACGGCGACTGCTCGGTCACTCGTGGCTTCAAATGGACAGGGCGTGTGTGGGTGAACATCGACCCTGACCAGCAGCGTCAGGAGCGCTACCAGCGTCTGGTCTCGTGGCATCCAGAGGAGCAAAGCAAAAGGCCAGAGCATGGAGACCTTCACCAAGACCTCTGAACCAGACCTCCCGTCAGGAGTTACGCTTTACGCTGATCCAGGGTCAGTTTCCGCTAGGCAAGTCCTCATGTAAAGCCTGGTTTAGGAAATTAAAAGCTGGTCCAGTAAGAGATATACCCGGCGCTGCTGCAAGCTTGACCTTTATATAGCCGTCACCCCCTGCTCCGATGACATATCATATAATATTCATGAGCTCAACAGGGAGAATAATAGCTAAACTTTCACTGATATAATTTGCTGGTGTCAAACAAGTTATATATTCTCTATTTATGGAAGAGTTTATTTATTCAATGTTGCATATTTATTGAAATTATTTATTTGTCATATCACCATTTATTCAATTATTTATTCCTTTATTATGATTTATTAATATATATAAATGTGTGGTGTGTACATATATATTTATAAATATAGTCACATAATGTGTGTCTATTTATCTCAGGTTTGGTTAAGCACAGGTTGTCTTTATCCATTTTAATGCACTATTTCAAACAAAGAAATTGTCAGATGTGTAAGTTAAATTAAGAAATAAATTAATTCATACTTGTAGAACAGTATGGGTGGTGTGTTAATTGTTGTTAATTGTTGTGAATTAAAGCGTTAGTTCACCCAAAAATGAAAATTCTGTCATCATTTACTCACCCTCATATCGTTCCAAACCTGTAAGATCTTCAATCATCTTCCGAACACAAATGAAGATCTTTTTAATGAAATCTGAGAGATTTCTGTCCCTCCATTGACAGCTACACAACTACCACTTCGACGTTTCAAATAGTTCATAAAGAATCGTAAAATGTTTCTATGTGAATCGAGCGGTTTAGTCAACATTTTTTCTGAAGAGGCTCGATCGCTGTCTATGATAAACAGATTGAATTTAGGCTTTTATTCACATATAAACATTAATAAACTCACACATCAGTTGTGGTAAACAGAAGCTCAAGCATGTTCACTTGATGTGCGAGAACCTATTTTTTACAGTCTATGGCGAGAACCAATGAGGTTAATTCTAGTGTTACGCATCACGTTTGAGCTTCAGCAAGAACCAATGAGGTTCATTCTAGTGTTACGCATCACGTTTGAGCTTCAGCAAGAACCAATGAGGTTCATTCTAGTGTTACGCATCACGTTTGAGCTTCCTCAAGAACCAATGATGTTCATTCTAGTGTTACGCATCACGTTTGAGCTTCAGCAAGAACCAATGAGGTTCATTCTCGTGTTACGCATCACGTTTGAGCTTCAGCAAGAACCAATGAGGTTCATTCTAGTGTTACGCATCACGTTTGAGCTTCCTCAAGAACCAATGAGGTTCATTCTCGTGTTACGCAGCACGTTTGAGCTTCCTCAAGAACCAATGAGGTTCATTCTCATGTTACGCAGCTCGTTTGAGCTTCCTCAAGAACCAATGAGGTTCATTCTCGTGTTACGCAGCACGTTTGAGCTTCAGCAAGAACCAATGAGGTTCATTCTAGTGTTACGCATCACGTTTGAGCTTCAGCAAGAACCAATGAGGTTAATTCTAGTGTTACGCATCACGTTTGAGCTTCAGCAAGAACCAATGAGGTTCATTCTAGTGTTACGCATCACGTTTGAGCTTCAGCAAGAACCAATGAGGTTCATTCTAGTGTTACGCATCACGTTTGAGCTTCCTCAAGAACCAATGATGTTCATTCTAGTGTTACGCATCACGTTTGAGCTTCAGCAAGAACCAATGAGGTTCATTCTCGTGTTACGCATCACGTTTGAGCTTCAGCAAGAACCAATGAGGTTCATTCTAGTGTTACGCATCACGTTTGAGCTTCCTCAAGAACCAATGAGGTTCATTCTAGTGTTACGCATCACGTTTGAGCTTCCTCAAGAACCAATGAGGTTCATTCTCATGTTACGCAGCTCGTTTGAGCTTCCTCAAGAACCAATGAGGTTCATTCTCGTGTTACGCAGCACGTTTGAGCTTCAGCAAGAACCAATGAGATTCATTCTCGTGTTACGCATCACGTTTGAGCTTCAGCAAGAACCAATGAGGTTCATTCTCGTGTTACGCAGCACGTTTGAGCTTCTGCAAGAACCAATGAGGTTCATTCTCATGTTACGCATCACGTTTGAGCTTCAGCAAGAACCAATGAGGTTCATTCTCGTGTTACGCAGCACGTTTGAGCTTCTGCAAGAACCAATGAGGTTCATTCTCGTGTTACGCAGCTCGTTTGAGCTTCCTCAAGAACCAATGAGGTTCATTCTCGTGTTACGCAGCACGTTTGAGCTTCTGCAAGAACCAATGAGGTTCATTCTCGTGTTACGCATCACGTTTGAGCTTCAGCAAGAACCAATGAGGTTCATTATCGTGTTACGCAGCTCGTTTGAGCTTCCTCAAGAACCAATGAGGTTCATTCTCATGTTACGCAGCACGTTTGAGCTTCAGCAAGAACCAATGAGGTTCATTATCGTGTTACGCATCACGTTTGAGCTTCAGCAAGAACCAATGAGGTTCATTCTCGTGTTACGCAGCACGTTTAAGCTTCTGCAAGAACCAATGAGGTTCATTCTCGTGTTAAGCAGCACGTTTGAGCTTCTGCAAGAACCAATGAGGTTCATTCTCGTGTTACGCATCACGTTTGAGCTTCTGCAAGAACCAATGAGGTTCATTCTCATGTTACGCAGCTCGTTTGAGCTTCCTCAAGAACCAATGAGGTTCATTCTAGTGTTACGCATCACGTTTGAGCTTCAGCAAGAACCAATGAGGTTCATTCTCGTGTTACGCAGCACATTTGAGCTTCAGCAAGAACCAATGAGGTTCATTATCGTGTTACGCATCACGTTTGAGCTTCAGCAAGAACCAATGAGGTTCATTATCGTGTTACGCATCACGTTTGAGCTTCAGCAAGAACCAATGAGGTTCATTCTAGTGTTACACATCACGTTTGAGCTTCCTCAAGAACCAATGATGTTCATTCTCATGTTACGCAGCACGTTTGAGCTTCAGCAAGAACCAATGAGGTTCATTATCGTGTTACGCATCACGTTTGAGCTTCAGCAAGAACCAATGAGGTTCATTATCATGTTACGCATCACGTTTGAGCTTCAGCAAGAACCAATGAGGTTCATTATCGTGTAACGCATCACGTTTGAGCTTCAGCAAGAACCAATGAGGTTCATTCTAGTGTTACGCATCACGTTTGAGCTTCCTCAAGAACCAATGATGTTCATTATCGTGTTACGCATCACGTTTGAGCTTCCTCAAGAACCAATGATGTTCATTCTCATGTTACGCAGCACGTTTGAGCTTCAGCAAGAACCAATGAGGTTCATTATCGTGTTACGCATCACGTTTGAGCTTCCTCAAGAACCAATGATGTTCATTATCGTGTTACGCATCACGTTTGAGCTTCAGCAAGAACCAATGAGGTTCATTATCGTGTTACGCATCACGTTTGAGCTTCAGCAAGAACCAATGAGGTTCATTCTAGTGTTACGCATCACGTTTGAGCTTCAGCAAGAACCAATGAGGTTCATTCTCATGTTACGCAGCACGTTTGAGCTTCAGCAAGAACCAATGAGGTTCATTATCGTGTTACGCATCACGTTTGAGCTTCAGCAAGAACCAGTGAGGTTCATTCTAGTGTTACGCATCACGTTTGAGCTTCCTCAAGAACCAATGATGTTCATTCTCGTGTTACGCATCACGTTTGAGCTTCCTCAAGAACCAATGAGGTTCATTCTAGTGTTACGCATCACGTTTGAGCTTCCTCAAGAACCAATGAGGTTAATTCTAGTGTTACGCATCACGTTTGAGCTTCCTCAAGAACCAATGATGTTCATTCTCGTGTTGCGCAGCACGTTTGAGCTTCAGAAAGAACCATTGAGGTTCATTCTAGTGTTACGCATCACGTTTGAGCTTCCTCAAGAACCAATGAGGTTCATTCTAGTGTTACGCATCACGTTTGAGCTTCCTCAAGAACCAATGATGTTCATTCTCGTGTTGCGCAGCACGTTTGAGCTTCAGAAAGAACCAATGAGGTTCATTCTAGTGTTACGCATCACGTTTGAGCTTCAGCAAGAACCAATGAGGTTCATTATCGTGTTACGCATCACGTTTGAGCTTCAGCAAGAACCAGTGAGGTTCATTCTAGTGTTACGCATCACGTTTGAGCTTCCTCAAGAACCAATGATGTTCATTCTCGTGTTGCGCAGCACGTTTGAGCTTCAGAAAGAACCAATGAGGTTCATTCTAGTGTTACGCAGCACGTTTGAGCTTCAGCAAGAACCAATGATGTTCATTCTCGTGTTGCGCAGCACGTTTGAGCTTCAGAAAGAACCATTGAGGTTCATTCTAGTGTTACGCATCACGTTTGAGCTTCCTCAAGAACCAATGAGGTTCATTCTAGTGTTACGCATCACGTTTGAGCTTCCTCAAGAACCAATGATGTTCATTCTCGTGTTGCGCAGCACGTTTGAGCTTCAGAAAGAACCAATGAGGTTCATTCTAGTGTTACGCATCACGTTTGAGCTTCAGCAAGAACCAATGAGGTTCATTATCGTGTTACGCATCACGTTTGAGCTTCAGCAAGAACCAGTGAGGTTCATTCTAGTGTTACGCATCACGTTTGAGCTTCCTCAAGAACCAATGATGTTCATTCTCGTGTTGCGCAGCACGTTTGAGCTTCAGCAAGAACCAATGAGGTTCATTCTCGTGTTACGCATCACGTTTGAGCTTCAGCAAGAACCAATGAGGTTCATTCTCGTGTTACGCAGCACGTTTGAGCTTCAGCAAGAACCAATGAGGTTCATTCTCGTGTTACGCATCACGTTTGAGCTTCCTCAAGAACCAATGAGGTTCATTCTCATGTTACGCAGCACGTTTGAGCTTCAGAAAGAACCAATGAGGTTCATTCTAGTGTTACGCAGCACGTTTGAGCTTCAGCAAGAACCAATGAGGTTCATTCTCGTGTTGCGCAGCACGTTTGAGCTTCAGAAAGAACCAATGAGGTTCATTCTAGTGTTACGCAGCACGTTTGAGCTTCCTCAAGAACCAATGAGGTTCATTCTAGTGTTACGCATCACGTTTGAGCTTCCTCAAGAACCAATGATGTTCATTCTCATGTTGCGCAGCACGTTTGAGCTTCAGAAAGAACCAATGAGGTTCATTATCGTGTTACGCATCACGTTTGAGCTTCAGCAAGAACCAGTGAGGTTCATTCTAGTGTTACGCATCACGTTTGAGCTTCCTCAAGAACCAATGATGTTCATTCTCGTGTTACGCATCACGTTTGAGCTTCCTCAAGAACCAATGAGGTTCATTCTAGTGTTACGCATCACGTTTGAGCTTCCTCAAGAACCAATGAGGTTCATTCTAGTGTTACACATCACGTTTGAGCTTCCTCAAGAACCAATGATGTTCATTCTCGTGTTGCGCAGCACGTTTGAGCTTCAGAAAGAACCAATGAGGTTCATTCTAGTGTTACGCATCACGTTTGAGCTTCCTCAAGAACCAATGAGGTTCATTCTAGTGTTACGCATCACGTTTGAGCTTCCTCAAGAACCAATGATGTTCATTCTCGTGTTACGCAGCACGTTTGAGCTTCAGAAAGAACCAATGAGGTTCATTCTAGTGTTACGCATCACGTTTGAGCTTCCTCAAGAACCAATGAGGTTCATTCTCGTGTTGCGCATCACGTTTGAGCTTCAGCAAGAACCAATGAGGTTCATTCTCGTGTTACGCAGCTCGTTTGAGCTTCCTCAAGAACCAATGAGGTTCATTCTCGTGTTACGCAGCACGTTTGAGCTTCCTCAAGAACCAATGAGGTTCATTCTCATGTTACGCAGCACGTTTGAGCTTCCTCAAGAACCAATGAGGTTCATTCTCATGTTACGCAGCTCGTTTGAGCTTCAGCAAGAACCAATGAGGTTCATTCTCGTGTTACGCATCACGTTTGAGCTTCAGCAAGAACCAATGAGGTTCATTCTCGTGTTACGCATCACGTTTGAGCTTCAGCAAGAACCAATGAGGTTCATTCTCGTGTTACGCATCACGTTTGAGCTTCAGCAAGAACCAATGAGGTTCATTCTCGTGTTACGCAGCACGTTTGAGCTTCAGCAAGAACCAATGAGGTTCATTCTCGTGTTACGCATCACGTTTGAGCTTCAGCAAGAACCAATGAGGTTCATTATCGTGTTACGCAGCTCGTTTGAGCTTCCTCAAGAACCAATGAGGTTCATTCTCGTGTTGCGCATCACGTTTGAGCTTCCTCAAGAACCAATGAGGTTCATTCTCGTGTTACGCATCACGTTTGAGCTTCAGCAAGAACCAATGAGGTTCATTATCGTGTTACGCATCACGTTTGAGCTTCAGCAAGAACCAATGAGGTTCATTCTCGTGTTACGCATCACGTTTGAGCTTCAGCAAGAACCAATGAGGTTCATTCTCGTGTAACGCATCACGTTTGAGCTTCAGCAAGAACCAATGAGGTTCATTCTCGTGTTACGCATCACGTTTGAGCTTCCTCAAGAACCAATGAGGTTCATTCTCATGTTACGCAGCACGTTTGAGCTTCCTCAAGAACCAATGAGGTTCATTCTAGTGTTACGCATCACGTTTGAGCTTCAGCAAGAACCAATGAGGTTCATTCTAGTGTTACGCATCACGTTTGAGCTTCTGCAAGAACCAATGAGGTTCATTCTCGTGTTACGCAGCACGTTTGAGCTTCAGCAAGAACCAATGAGGTTCATTATCGTGTTACGCATCACGTTTGAGCTTCAGCAAGAACCAATGAGGTTCATTCTCGTGTTACGCAGCACGTTTGAGCTTCCTCAAGAACCAATGAGGTTCATTCTAGTGTTACGCATCACGTTTGAGCTTCAGCAAGAACCAATGAGGTTCATTATCGTGTTACGCAGCACGTTTGAGCTTCAGTAAGAACCAATGATGTTCATTCTCGTGTTATGCAGCACGTTTGAGCTTCAGCAAGAACCAATGAGGTTCATTGCAGAAAATTTGGACTAAACTGCTCAATCCATATGGATTAGTTTTATGATCTTCTTTATGAGTTTTTTAAAGCATCGAAGTGGTATTTGCGTAGCTGTAACTGGAGGAACAGAAATCTCTCAGATTTCATTAAAAATATATTCATTTGTTTTCTGAAAATGAACAAAAGTCTTACGGGTTTGGAATGACATGAGGGTGAGTAATTAATGAAAGAATTTTATTTTTGGGGGGATCTAACCTTTTAAACCTCATCAGCTGTCACTGATACACAAGTGCACATTTTCCCCACAAGAGGGCATTATCTTCACTTACACTTACAAAGGTCTCTTCTTGCATGTGCACAGCAGTTATAATGCCCATGCAGCACTTGTAAGTCAGCAGTGTAGGGAGCAGCACATTCCAGGGCACAGTTTTATGGCAGGGCCCCTGTCTTACTGCAACAGTGGAGAAAGGTTTGCAACATTTCGATTGGATAATGGTGGACTAGCACAAACAAATGTCCAACACCATCAGATAAGGATGCTAGGGCAACTGACTGACTCTTCAAGCTTGGGAAGGACGGGACTTCTCCATGATCCACAGGCAGTTTCTGCCCTGCACCCATCATGAGACTAATCCCTAAGGTTTAAGCCAACCGCCACAAAAAATCTTTAGGACTTTTTGGACCCAAGAGCAGTGACTGAAACAAAGGGAGGCCGCAATGATTCATCCTATCCATTAATGTTTGGAAATCAGTGACAGCTATTTGTTGGTCAACATCTCACACAAATTCAGCTGTTAATGTACAAATTAATGTTTGCATGGCAGTCTTTTTCCATCTTGTTTATAATGTTGCCAAAGGTATTCTAGTGGTGGTTTGGAAAGTGAGAAATGCATTGGTAAAACTTTAAAGACACTGTATGTGTGCTTTAGATTATGCAAATGAGTTCCACAGGGGAAAGAAGGGAGGGCCAGCAGCCAATCACAGCACTGGAATTGAGAAGCGCCAAATTGCCATCTCTTCCTCATTGGAAAAGGATAAACGTACCCTTTCAACAGACACACCTTCTCCGGATCATCCAGTGAGACATTAACAGATACATACAAGGTCTGAGCTTCTGGCCCGTAACAGGGAAGGCAGCAACAGATACTTTCAGGTTCTGAGTCTCCCATCTAGAGAGACTGTAACAGATACGCCGTCCTGAGTCTCCAGCCTGCAAAGCTGAGTCAACAGCCAATGAGGAAAGAGACATTATCAAAGACTACGTTCAGAGTCTTCATCCAGCGAGACAGTAACGATAACAGCATGTCCCGAGTCTCCATGCCAGAGAGACAAAATCAGATTTGACATACAGACACATTTGAAACAAGGTTAAGCTCCGGAGTGCAAACATTCACTTCAAGGTACCTTCGTCTGCATGTTCCAGATTGTCAAGGTCCTTCTGCACCAATACTTCAGGGCCTCATCTGTGTGTTCAAGATTAGGACCCTTTTGGTGCTCCAGGAGATCAGCATCCTACAGATCTTCATGTTCAAGGCTGTTGAGATGATTCTGGCTCCTTTCCCCACTGCATTGTCACCCAGAACCCGTCCGGTGGAAGACGTCACCGCCATCAGACTGCTCACTCGACCACCTGGAACTTAAATATCACTCTACCAAAACCTCTTTCCAGAGACCTTGGCATTGCTGTATATTATCAGTATATGATTTTCTAATTTACATTAGAGGTAATATAACTGATTCTAGTGAATAACAAATAATATTTAATTCATTTGTTTGATGTATAATAAGGGTCTTCACCTTATTTGTTTCAGAGGAACATCAATTTATCTTTCCATAGGATAATGTATCTCTGCCATAGCCACACCCCACTTAATCACTTGTATTTTATGCATCCTGTGCACTTTATTCCTTTATCATGCACGGTATTAATTTAGTAGTTATGTTGATTTACTCTTCTTTATCTTTTATTTCATTTTAAATAAAACTTCTTTTATTACACCTGTGTCTTGTGTTAAATACAGAATAAGATAATTGTCTTGAGATAATACAGAAGACGCTCTACAAGTTAACAATATCTCATGAATCCTTCAGATTGGTCTGATGACAAACTTTCTGAGCATGAAAGAAGATATTGTGAAGAATGTCAGCAACCAAACAGTTTCCCACTGACTTCCATAGAATTTGGGGCCCATCAACTGTTTGGTTACCAGCATTCTTCAAAATACATTCTTTTGTGTTCAATGGAATAAAGAAAGGGGTTTGGAACAACTTGAGGGTGAGTAAAGATGACATGATTTTCTGTTTTGGGTTAACTATACATGGCCAAAATTCAGAATATTATATGGTGCCCATACAGACCAAATCCTTACATTTTTGGTGCCCATTTTAAGCATAAATCACAAGAGTAGTAAGGGTTAGTTGCAATATGTTGACAATAAATGTTGACTATATATATATATATAATAAATGAGGTGTCTTGTCTTTTGAGTTTTAATGGTCCAGGTCTGGCAGTGATATTTTAGATAGTGTGAAACTCATGAGGCACGATTATAGAAATGCACGTATGCATCCTCAAGGGATTCTAACAGCAATTTGATAGTCATCATGATAGTCATCATTTTAGAAACCTTAGTTCCTGTTTGTACTTTAAGAGAGCTATAGTATATTCTCTGAAAGCTATGACACATGCTATATTCAAAAGAAAAATATTTTTCTTGTTTTCAAGTATGGCATATGTGTGTGTGTATATATAGTCTTTCTTTAGTTTTATTTCTCCTGTACTGTTGCAGCCGAGGGAACTCGAGAGACCTGCGTGTAAGCTCTTATTGCAAAAGATCCTTTAATACCCCTGGATCTTGAGGCTTAATACAGAGTTTATGGAATTTTGGGGCTTTTGGTGACTCACGAATAGTTTCTCGCAGCTGTTTGGCTGTGCTTGTATGTATTATGCACTGTAGGCCTATATATTATGATATTTTCTGCCAGTGAATAGCATTGGCAAAATACCTTTTATATCCACTTCAGTACAATGCAAACTACTTGGGTTCTTAAGGTCCAAAGTTAACTCACTCTACAAACATAAATGTAACTATATTTCTTTAAAAACAATGACATTTTGACCCAATTCGAAGGCTTCATCAGACAAATATATTTATTATTATTAAAAAGAACTGTATAGCATGCTGAAAGTCCAAAGGCAACAGTTAAACAAGAAGGTTTAAGTCCAGGTTCAATGCAGGTTCCTTTTACCAAACCACATTTATTCTTCCTTTTTCACCAGGTCCTCAAGCTAATAATCAACCCAGTGTACTCAAATTAAACCAGCATTGATGACTTCATGAGTTGCTCACTCGGTGCGTTTCTGTATTTAGTCAGGCTAGCAGTTTATCTCTGCAATTCACAAATCCAACAGTCATCTTCTGACATTCCTCGACAGCAATGCATACCTATGTACTTTTCTAGATGCATACTAGTTTGTATCAGTACGCGTGTCTAGTCAGGTACGCGTTTGTGTGACTGACTTCATCGGACATCAGCCAATCACAGACGACCGCACGTCCGTCAGCCAATCACAGCGCCGCGTCGAGCGTTACAGCCGGGACGCTGCGAGCTGAGCGCTGACGCCTAGAGCAGTGTAAAATCCAACGAGACGGGCGCCAGCATAACACCTGCTTTCCCGTTATATTACTTTACCAAACCGGGAGATTCCCTAAGACTTACTATCATTCTCGTTTAACCGACATCCATGCGATTCTTCAGGCTGACCTTCAAGTGCTTTGTCGACTGCTTTTGAGACCCTCTTATTCCTCGTCTGCCTGCGACGCACGTCAATTACTGTAATTTGGAGCTCAATCTTATCAACCTTCTGCTGAAGATCAATTTATTTAAACAACCAGACAGCACCCCCACGGAAAAGCACTGAACAACGCGAATTGAAAATAAATAAATAAATAAAAACGTTAATAACGGTTATTATTAGTCGATTCTCGGGCGCGCGACGCTCCTGCTGTCCAGCGCGCGGTATGTCGCCAGAAGAGCATTTCTCCAGTAAGAATGACTTTATGTTTGTTTGATAATAACAAGAATGCATTTTAAGGGCTTTGGTTTTGACATAAAATATTATCTAAAAACTGATATCGAAAGGAGTGTGGTGTAATGTATCTTTCCATTAGCAGTACTATTGATGTGTCTGATGATCAGGATCCGGATATGGTGGTCTCTTCATGTTTTTACCTGTATCAAGTGTCTCTCTTTCACTTTCTTCCTTACACGTGCTCTCTCTCAAACACACAGTCAACACTTCAATCCGCTCCAATCTGGATTCAACTGCATCTCTGACATGCATAAAACTGCCACTGATGTCATAGGAGCACAGCAAACAATCAAACCCTCATGCTGTATGGGTGCATTTGCATTCAATTTATATATACTGTATATTATACATATATGATATCTATATATATAGACTTCATATCAGCACAAATTCTGCTGTCATTAAAGCAAAAGAAGGTCAAACATTGACAAAATCATGTTCATCTCTCCCTCAGATGATGGAAGCACGTGTGAGGATGAATCTCAGGAGGAGGCAGAAGTCGCCCGTCCTTTGGTGTCAGAGACTGAGGGGTCTAACACAGAGGTGACTGAGCCCAGTGTCTGCGTGGGTTTGGCGGATACAGGCGACCCCACCACAGAACTGGGCCATCCAGAACGACAAACATGGAGCAGACAAATGGACTTCATCATGTCCTGTGTTGGATTTGCCGTTGGCCTTGGAAACGTCTGGAGGTTTCCTTACCTCTGTTATAAGAACGGAGGAGGTGAGATACTCACACATATAATCATATCTAACAGTTGCGTCTAAAAGTCTTGAGACCACATTGAAAACTTGAGATTTTCATCGCTGTACTTTATTATTAATGATCAGTCAGTGACCCGGAGTAAAAAAAAAGAAAAGGAAACATCAAAAAACCTTCTGTTGTTCACACTCCTAACACTAATAGACAAATATCTGAAATGTAATGAAGTATCTGCCGGTAGAGATAAGTCAGAAGGTCAGAGCGCTGAGAAAAATAAACGTGGGCATGACAGACAGGAAGAAAGAGGAAGGACAATGGCTGTCTAATGTACATGGCCTGAGTTTATCAAAGGTTGAAGAAGTGGCAGTCTGTTCTTTGTTCTCCTCTCCCTCTCTTGTAACAGTAACCGTCTGCGCAGATCTTCTGACGTATGAAGGTGGTGATGTAGCCTACGCTGCTTAGAGTTATCAGCTTTTTTGTTTCCCCTTCACTTTCTGTTTTTTCGTGCCAGCTGAAGCATGTTAACAAGCCAGTGTCAGTGTCATAAGGCCATCTCAAGAACAGTGTCAGTTGTGTATATGGAGTTGATACTAAACCTCTGGATTCTTTATCTGTCAGTAAACAACATGATTAGCGAGGGAGACATAACATATCTTATTCTCTCTCTCTCTCTCTCTCTCTCTCTCTCTCTCTCTCTCTCTCTCTCTCTCTCTCTCTATTACATACACAAAGGCCTCGTTTACACTGCTGGTCTTGATGCCCAATTCTGATTTGTTGGCTATATCCGATTTTTTTTTACTTATCTGACGTCCGTTTACGTGTTCTTTCAATTGTGACCCATATCCGATTCATGTGTTTACACTTTACATATTATCTGAAACGTTGCGCATGCTTAAAGGGGGTTCTTGCACAGATGGACAAACGCGAAACATCACCATGATTTTGAGGCGGAGGAGGACGAAAAGGGCCATCATTGCAGCCTGCGCATGTGCTTCAGTTATTGTGTGCGAGAGAGATCTCAGGACTGGTGGGAATATACAACACGATCTCATGAAAGTAATTTTATTTCTCGTGCCATTTATACGCCAAAAATAGTTTTTGCGTGCATGATACGCACTGTAAACCCCTTGGGTGGGATTAGGGGTGTGGAGTGCATGCGTATTACACGCCATAAAGTGCATATCATATATATGCGAAAACTGCGTATCATATGCACGCAAAAACAATTTTTGGCGCAAATGGCACGAGAAATAAAATGCTGTTTATTGTTTCTGTTTACACTGTCATAGAACACATCCGTTTTGTGTCGCATATGAGCAAAACATCGGAATTGGATCACATTTCACTGACAGTGTAAACGAGGCCGTGCATTTTAAAAGTTTACTTAAAGGGATAGTACAGCCAAAAATGTAAATTTTGTCATCATATACTAAACATTTCATGTCATTCTAAACCTGAACACAAAAAAGGAACAAAGTTTTTTTTAAAGGGACAATGGTCTACAAAGTGAAAGTTAATGGGGTCTAGTGTTGTTTGGAATAATAATATCTTATTATTAGTCCAGGCGTTTTAGGAAAAAAGGGTGAACAAATTGCAACAGAATCAAACTCAACTGATTTTGTGTCCTGAGTAAGGAAAAAAAAGCCCCGAAGAATCCCATTAGGGGAAAGTTTCGAAAAAGACCCAAATATATCCTATTCATACGCCTATTCATTCTTTTTCTCACATGAATAGGGTAAAAATAAACTTAAAATACTTAATATTAAGGTCTGAATGGAACCCATTTAGGCTACCCATGAGCATTAATACATAGAGGCAGGAAGAAGTACTTTAAACCAGCCTTTATTCATTTTTAAGAGATTGGGTTTGGGGCTGAGTCCGTGGGACTGTTTCTGGGGGACGAGTCTGAGGGAAGAACAGGAGACAATGGTAAGGAGAATTCAGAAGACAAAAGGTAGGCAAAATAAAAAGTGAACCCCCAGAAACAGTCCCACGGACCCAGCCCCAAACCCCATCTCTGCAATAATAATTAATAAAGGCTGGTTTAAAGTACTTCTTCCTGCCTCTATGTATTAATGTTCATGGGTTTCCTAAATGGGTTCATTCAGACCTTAATATTAAGTATTTTACTGTTATATGTAAACAAGATTCAACAAGACATTTTCACCTGGCTATACCCAATGTTTAGATCTGTTGTGGTATTTATGCAAATTAGCACATCTGTAATTAGATTATGCACCGTTTGTCCATGTTAACAAACAATATAAAAAAACTTGTAATACATTTTTTGTTTGTCTTGATATAAGTAATCAACTCAGTAATTTTCATGGTGATATCTAAAGCTTAAAATTTTTACCCTATTCATGTGAGAAAAAGAATGAATAGGCGTATGAATAGGCTATATTTGGGTCTTTTTCTAAACTTTCCCCTAATGGGATTCTTCGGGGCTTTTTTTTCCTTACTAGGGACATATGGAGGATACAAAATCAGTTGAGTTTGATTCTGTTGCAATTTGTTCACAGTTGACGCCCATTTTGGCTTAAAACGCCTGGACTATATGTGTTCCACAGATGAAAGAAAGTCATACAGGTTTGGAATAGAATGACATTGAGTAAATGATGACAGAATTTTCATATTTGGGTGAACTATCTTTTTAAGAACTAAGCTACAGACATTGTTACCCTTGTAAAAAAGAAGTGCGCTTAACTGTATGTAATGTGCACTTAAAAATAAATATATATATATAAAAAAAGATATATATATATATATATATATATATATATATATATATACATATATATAAACAGTACTTTCAGATAATATAATGTTAATGAAATAAAAGGGCACTTAAGTGTACTTAAAGGTATAGATAAATTCTGTCATCATTTACTGGGGTCCCTCAACTGTTTGGTTACCGACATTCTTCAAAATATCTTCTTTTGTGTTCAGCAGAAGACAGAAATTTATACAGGTTTGAAATGATGACAGAATTTTCATTTTTAAGTGAACTATTCCTTTAAAGAGAGTACACTGTCATGACAATGTTTCTGCACACTTTATTTTTAAGGTGTAGTTACACGTTACTATAGGTCTAGTTACACCTTAATATTAATACTGAATACTGAACTTAATACTTAATACTGACATTTTTAAAAATGTGACTCTATGAGCGTTGCTGAGCGGAATCGTAAACACCTCTGATTGGCTATTGTGTTCACGCGCTCATCGGATATGTCTGATTGGCTACAATGATCAGCGCTTCAAAAACATGTTGTAAATATACATCAGTGATGCTCTTCACAAAGCGCTTACACAGATACAGACTGGAGCTTTTGAAAGCAGGCGTCTATCAGCGGACCAGTCCTGCTTGTGCTTGCAAACACTCCCGCTCCCGTTTTTTAAATCACTTTGAAACACTTTCGTGTGCCTTTAAACACTCCAGTGCGTCATATATCACAGATATATCCGATGAGCGTGTGAACACAATGGCCAATCAGAGTTGTTTACGATTCCGCTCAACAGCGCTCAAAGTTAAAAAAAATCAGTACCCGCTTGGTACCGAAGTCGGTACTTTTTTGACAACTCTAATTACAAACATCTAACCCTAAACCAAGCCCTAACATGAACCCTATAGTAAGTACATAATGTTAAGTCATGTTAATTAGTACTTATGTGTGTAATTACACTGTAACAGTGTCACCTTAAATGAAGTGTAACGGTGTGTTCACACTCGGCAGGTTTGGTTTGATTAAAACAGACTCTGGTGTGATTGCTATGTTAGTGCGGATCTTTCAAGTGTGAACGCTCCCATCTGAACCCTGCTGCGCATCAAACAAGCAGTCTGCTTCTAAATGATCCTTGGTGGCGTTGGACAGAAATATGAACGCAACATGGACCAAAGACATCTTAATTAACCAAAAAGAGTACGTGATGTCACAAGATGCGACCCTAAAAATGAACATAATGCCCAAGCATACCTGTTTCTTCTCATCATAGTCGTGTTGTTGCCCACTGGATGTTCGGTTCGCAAAATATATGTTCTAAAAGCCGTTTATTTTTGTGTATTGTATCTTTTGGTTAAGTTTTAAAAATGTTTGAATGCGAAGTGAACCAGACCTAACAGTGTAACTTTCTTTTTTGGTCCAGACCAAAAGAACCAAGAGAACTGAACTTTAAGGGTGTGTTCACACTTGTAGTTCGGTTCGTTAGGTCCAGACCAAAGAAAAACATTTAGGGTCACATTCTTTTTAGGGTCACATCTTGTGACATCATGTCCTGTTTTGGGATTGTTTACATGTATTTGGTCCGTGTTGCGTTTAGATTTCATTGGAAACGTATCTTTTCAGTGATCTCGATCCCCTTGTTCGATGCGCACAAGGGTTCAGATGGTAGCGTTCACACTAATTCAAATGAATTGTGTGAATAAAGTGTGTTAACACATTCTAAAGGGCCCTACACACCGGGACGAATATCGGCGCGCGTTATTCGCCATTTTGTGTTCACACCCAAGCTATTTTCGCTGACGATGAGCTTAGTGAACATGCAAATTCATTCCCTGACATCAGATGGCACTTAATGTAAAACAGAAATACGCCGGTACACAAGGTGCAATACCACTCCATAACAGTTCTCTTTTATCAAGATTTTTGTAGTCGCTGTCGCGTTTGTCATATAGTTCTTTATGTTCCGACACCAACGAGACCAGCAGCTCTACAATCATCTTGCCTTGCATCTTCCTCGTCTTATTTCTTCCCGGCAGTGTAGACGCTACTTGGCGTATATCTTCTTCGCCTTTACGTATGTGTGCTCGGCAAGACCGTTTTGTGTTTGTAACTTCAGAAGCTCCAGACACGTGAACAAAAGCGCCAATCTCATTGGTCGGATAGTTTTTGACGCGGCGCGTCAAACCAAAAAAACGAACCCGAGGCGTTTTTAAAAAAATGACGCTTTTACGCGTGCCGTTATTCGCGTCGGTGTGCACACTCACATTGGCGCCCTTTGTTTAGTCACGAGGCGTTAAACGTCGGCGAATATCGCGTGCGAAATTCGTCCCGGTGTGAACAGGCCTTTAGGGTGCTTTCACACTAGCAGTTTTGGTGCGCTCCTGGGTTCGACTGACGTCAGAGTGGAGTGTTGTGAAGTGTCTGAAAACATTACATTAATTTCACACTGAAGTATAATCTTTTGAAGTGTATTATTTCTGCAATAAGCACTCTTTTATATATTATAGAGAGTAGTCGTGCCCTTACTGTGTCATTTAGATGAAACGTTTTTCCTGATACATTTGTTCATTTCATGTGTGTTGCAGGTGTGTTTCTGATCCCCTACATTCTGATGGTGTTTTTTGGGGGTATTCCAGTGTTCTTCCTGGAGATCGCTCTGGGTCAGTTCATGAAACAGGGTGGGGTCGCCACATGGAACATCGCGCCTCTTTTTAAAGGTGGAGTATTATTAATTGCCAGATGTATTTGTATGCGCACCCCAACCTTTACAACAGCCACAAAGAGATCCATTTCTGGTCCTGCCAGCAATTGTCTTGAATTTTTAATGGTAAAACCGAATATTGATCTGTCTGGGTTTTATTATTGTCCAGCTTGAGACACAGCATGTATTGGAGCAGGGGGAATATCTTTCTTTCCTCTAGGTCTTGGTCTGGCATCAATGGTGATTGTGTTCTTCTGCAACACCTACTACATCATGGTTCTGGTATGGGGCCTGTACTTTCTGGCTCACTCCTTCACTTCTCCTCTGCCGTGGGCCACGTGTGGACATGAGTGGAACACCGTCAACTGTACCACCAACTTCAGCCGGGTGTGTTTCAATCAGTCACTGTCCCCTTCCCCTCTTAACGTCTCCTCCCTCAACCACAGTGCCAGCTGCCTGGAGCCCGCGGGTTTGAGATCGTCTGTTATGGAGTTCTGGGAGTAAGTGTCTTTTAAATGTTTTCAAATCTGATTTTGCCCTGGCACAGATTTGATGAGACATTTGTCAAAGTGCTGTGCCATCAGATGAGCTGTTAAAGCTATAGTTCACACAAAAATGAAAATTCTGTCACCGTTTACTCACCCTCAAGTTGTTCCAAAACTTGTATGAATTTTTTCTTCTGCTGAACACAAAAGAAGATATTTTGAAGAATGTCGGTAACCAAACAGGTTATGGATGGGCTTCCATAGTATGGAGAGAAAAAAAGTACTATGGAAGTCAATGCTGACCATCAACTGTTTGGTTACTGACATTCTTCAAAATATCTTCTTTTGTGTTCAGCAGAAGGATTAAAGTCATACAGGTTGAGTAAATGATGACGACTAAATCTGCATTATAAAAAACAAACTGACCCTGGACACTGATTGGTCAATACAGCATTCCAGCTGTAGTGATTAAGCAGATACTGTAAAAGTAATGATGCGAAACACCTGTTCACCTACTGTATATATCACTGCGCTTAATTTGCATAATAATAGAGATACTCATTTTTAAATATATGAAAGAATTTGAATGCATTTTCAATAAAAACAAGATAAATATTTTTTTTATGTTGTGTATTAACCATTTGCAGATGCAACCAGGCTTTGCTATATTATCAGTGGCTGTGTGCTCTTTAGCTGTGATAACATTTACAATATAACATGGTCTCTCAAACCTTTTTTTCTTAATTTTTGGAAAAGCCAGGGTAAAGTATTTTGACAAAATGTTTCTTTCTTGATCAGGCGTAAAGTACTGCGTCTATCTGGTGGTTTGGATGAAGTGGGTAACATCAGCGGTTACTTGGTCTTGTGCCTACTTGCTACGTGGGTCATCGTCTACTTCTGCATCTGGAAGGGGATTAAATCCGCCGGAAAGGTACAAATACTTTAAATGTTTGTGAAAGATGATGGCTAGAAGCTTAAGAGTCATCAGTTAAGTCAAGGAAACAAAAATACGGAACTCAAGAACAAGGAACTGAGTGCTAACGTGTCTATATATACACTACAGTTCAAAAGTTTGGGGTCAGTAAGACTTTATTTTATATTTTTTGAAAGAAAAAAAATACTTTCATTCTGCAAGGATGCATTAAATTGATCAAAAGTGACATTAAAGACATTTATAATGTTATAAAAGATTTCTATTTTAAATAAATGCTAAAAAAAAGAATCCTGAAAAATGGAATCAAACACTGATAATAATAATAATAAACATTTTCATTGAGCATCAAATCATCATATTAGAATGATTTCTGAAGGATCATGTGACACTGAAGACTGGAGTAATGATGCTGAAAATTCGCTTTAATCACAGGAATAAATTAAATTTTTAAATTATAATAATATTTCACAGTATCACTGTTTTTTCTGTATTTTTGATTAAATAAATACAGCCTTGGTGAGCATAAGAAACATGTTAAAAAAAATTAAGTTTTGAATGGTACTGTATATAAATATAATAAACAAATATACAATATACAAATAAGTATTTTACTATTGTTGCAGCATTTGCCTTGCTGCTTGTTTTGTATATTGTAATGGCCATTCTTATTGGAAGTTTTAGCTAATCTACAAGTACTCTAATCAATATTTCATGCATCTATTTGGTAACTAGATGTGTAATAAGTGGGATAATGCACAGTCAGATGGTCATTATCTGATTCGCGTCGAGGTCCTGTTCACCCTGCTAGGGTTTATTTTGTGGTAAGGATTGGCTGACTGTACATTTACATACACTTACTGTACACACACACATTAGTCGAACCATTATGAATGTTTGTTGCGAACATGAGAAATTAGATCAGAGGCCAGAGCGCTGTCTGCGTGTAAGCCGATTATTAGCTCTCCCAGCGGATATGTTTGCGTGCTGTGTTTTTCTTCCTGTGCTTGACTGTCAGAGAAAAGGTACTGTGATAATAAACATGAGCCTGTGATGATTTTTCAGGAGGTACAGGGGTTTTACCTTTTAGGTGGGAAAATAAGAGTGAGGTGTAGTAATGTGTCTGTATGTGTGTGCAGATTGTATATTTCACAGCTGTGTTCCCATATCTGGTCCTGGTGGTCTTGTTTGTTAATGGAATCACACTGCCAGGAGCTCTTAATGGCATTATTTACTACCTGAAACCGAACTGGAGCAAACTCTCCGAGGCACAGGTGAGAGGCTCTCTGCACGGGTTTAGTTTTAATGTGTGCCTGATTCTATGGCAAGTATATCCAGGCAATTCCACATTTCATACAATTTGAATGTTAAATGGTATCAAGTCAATGTAGAGATGGGTTTTTAAAGACTTGTTTTGGCCCATATCAATTGAGAATCAAGATCAATGCCTGTCAATCAGTGTTATTTTAGTATCATTGTATCAATACTATTATAATTTTTATTAATATTTTGGTTAATGCTTTAGTTAAGGGTCCAATTCTCACTATGAATTAGTTGCTTATTAGCATGCATATTACTAGGATATTGGCCGTGTATTAGTACTTATAAAGCACATATTAATGCATTATTCTGCATGACCATATTCTACATCCCTTAATCCACCCAATACCTAAATTTAACAACTACCTTACTAACTATTAATAAGCAGTAATAGAAGTTTAGAGGCAAAAGTCGTAGTTAATAGTTGAACCCTAATCTAAAATGTGACCTTTTTATTTTTATTTTAGTTAATGTTTTATGTCAAGTAACAACAATGTTTTTTATGGTTTTGGTTTTTAGTTTTAGTTAAGTATAATAACCAGGGTTTTACATGAATACCCACCAAATGCGGGTGGATTTCAGCAGTACTAGCCACTAGGCGGGTTGAATTTTATATTTAATATACATTTTTCAATTTTAGTTTCAAAGGCATCTGAAATAAACTAAGTGCAATGTAGTTTTGTCAAAAATATAGATTTTTCGATACATATTGATACTGAAATATCTGAAATGCTTCCAGTACTTATTTTATTCTAGTATACACATAGTTTTACTCACACCCAAAGTGCAGCACATAAAGCCGCCTCTCAGTACTAAATTGAGTTATTTTTACTGCTTATTGTGCTTATAAACTGTCAAATACACACAAAATAAAGTCAAAATGCCAGTCTTGGCGAGTATTCATGTAAATACAGTCAGTTGTTTTAAGTGAACAGTAACAGTATAATGGATCCGTGCATCAGGTCTTAAAGTAACAGCAGCCTCATATTCCTGCTGCCAAATTCTGAAATAATATTAAAAATATCTATATGTCAGTTTTCCCCATGGTATCAATGTCAGCATTGTGGCCAGTGAAAATGCTGAGTAGTTAGTAACTTTGAAAAAACACTAGCCACAGTGGCTGATGAGCAAAAAAGTTCATGTCAATGTCAAGCCCTGATAATAACCCAGCTAAAAATGTATTTAAAAAAAAATGTCTTACTGGTCACTTAAAATGTGCTTGTGCATTCAAGAGTAGCAAATAGTTACTCTTTTGAAACAGAATTAAGCTCTGAAGGTGATAGAAGTGTAAATGCGAAATGCTGTTAAATGCTGACATTAAAATGAACTCAAATCTTAAAGGTATTTTTAGAAATCTTTTTCAGCTGGTTAGCAAATATTGAGCTGTAAGCAAAGATTTACCCATGTACCGAATGTTTAAAGCAATAACTAGAGCCTAGTGACATGGTTATATAATTCTTGTTGTCGTGACAATTATGATGGCAGGTATGGATTGACGCCGCCACACAGATCTTCTTTTCTTATGCGATCGGTCTGGGGGCGCTGACAGCCCTCGGGAGCTACAACCGATTCAACAACAACTGCTACCAGTAAGCAGAATATCACACACACACAAGGATTATTTCATAATGCTATATCTCAACTTTGTGATCATTATACTGTGTAAGAGTAGATTTATGTGGATTTCGATTGGTCTGCATATTGTATTGATGAACATCAAGAGTGTAAATAAATGAGTCTAATATGTTTTTGTAAATATGATTTTTAACAAGATTATGACATTTATCTGAATTTTGCTAATATATAATATTGTATAATATATTATATAACATTACATTATTGAAAAAAGAAAAAATTCCACAGTGAAGCAATTCAATTGATTTTAATGTTTTATATATATATATATTAGGGATGCCACAATTCTCAATATAATATTGAACCGTTCCACGGTTCAATACGCGCAGGTGAATTGCGTTTTTTTCGGTTTTACGTTTGAATAATTTATGTGCATTTTATTTCTCTCCGAATTGACTGTTTGTGTGTGCCTGTAAGTCTACGAGCTGAGATGAGGAAACTCCTCCCCGCGAGTAAATATTCAATCACTATGCTCTAAGTTTAGGGGTGCTTAACCATCATTCCACACTTTAACATGGCGAGCGGCGGTGAAGTGAGGCTACAGTACGAGGAAGCGCTTCGTACGATAGTACGACATTTCGCTTTTGCCGTGGAGTATAATGCCGACGAAGAAAAAACGGTAAACAAAAAAATGACTGTGTGCAAGCATTGTTTTACACGTGTAGCCTACTCAAACGAAAACACTTCCAACATGACTGCACATCTGCGGCGCCGTCACCCAGCAATATCACTGTCTGAAGGCACAAATATGTTTATATGAAATGGTCAATTTATGTTTACTAACTTCACGTGTATGTTTATTTTCAAAATGTAGGAATTTATGTGTTCCCCAGTTTGTACATGGGCTACCAGCAGCTGTGAGATGTCAGTGTTAATTGTATATTATACAATACACTAGGAACTAATGGACTTTTCTTAGCTTTTAAGTAAAATAAAGGAGTATTGCAATAAATCGTTTTAATTTTTTTCTCCTTAACCTCTTACTGTTCCTATTGCCTAAGCATAGAATAACAAAAAAAACACTCTTATGTGTCAAGCCATCAGAACCGAACCAAACCGTGGTTAAAAAACCGAGGTATGTATTGAACCATGGGCTAACTGTATTGTTGCATCCCTAATATACAGTATATATGATTTTTTACAAGATTACTCCATTTATTCTTCCTTATATGTAATACAGTGTATTATAATATATAATATTACATGAAAAAAATATATATAACATGTTTCCACTGTAAATATATAATCAAGATATAATAAAGCTCTAGACTTTTGGTCCCGACTGTATGTATTGTGTTGTACAGAGAATAGTTTATTATTCTTTTGTCTGTATATAAACACAGTAATGACACAAAGGCCTCCTGCCAAAAAAAAATGTTTGAGTGTTTTTTTCTTTATGGCTTCATAATCCCGCGGTATCCCTGTGGGACAGCAGTGCGTGTATGTTTGCATGCATGTGATCAGAGCAGAGATCAGAGGTTGAATGAGTTCAGAATCCAGCCAGTTTAACCCTGCGCGTTGCGTGTCCTGCTACATGCTAATCCCATGGTGATTTCTCTCAATTTAGGGATGCTTTCATTCTGGCTCTTATAAACAGCGGCACAAGCTTCTTTGCAGGGTTTGTTGTTTTCTCAGTTCTGGGATTCATGGCGGCCGAACAAGGCGTTGACATCAGTAATGTGGCAGAAAGTGGTGAGATATGCGTTTGTCCTCATCACACTCTCTGGTCCTTCATTCTCCTAGATTACATGAAACACTATTACAATAGGCTTTTGGTACCATGGTTGTACCATTGTGCCTGAATACACTTTGGCGTACCATGCAAATACAATGATACATCAACATATGGATCTTCTTTTCCCTCAGGTCCTGGTTTAGCGTTTATTGCCTATCCAAAAGCAGTGTCGCTCATGCCTTTAGCGCCGCTGTGGGCGGTACTGTTCTTTCTCATGCTTCTGGTGTTGGGATTGGACAGTCAGGTGAGGCCCCACCCACTTATTTATGACAAATCCTGCTATACATTTTAGTAGGCTCAAGCTGATTAAATTACAATCCATTTCATACAGAATGTTCTGAAAAACCTCAAGAAAGTTATCTGAAAAGCTCTAAGACATCAAATTATACAAAAATGTCTTTGTCTGAACCGTATCTGGGACTTCTTCTTCTACGACGATAGTTCACCCAAAAAGTAAAATTCTGTCATCAATTTTCTCACCCTCAAGTTGTTCGGTTTGGAAATCATGTATGAGTTTCTTGACAAAATTGATGACAGAATTTTAATGTTTGGGTGAACTATCCCTTAAAGTGGCTCATTCTTGCGCTCAAAAACCACAAGGCGGTAGAATCAAACAGAATATATGTATTTTTAATCTGTTTTTAATTTGAAGTTCAGCAAAGCAGCTTTACCCTTGTGAAAAAGAAGTACACTTTTGCTTACTTTTAAAATAAGTTCTGATTACATAATATATTGAAAAGAATATACTTAAATGCAAACTGTGTTTTCAGACACTGCATGTTAATCATGAAATATTTTTAAGATTTGAATCACACTACAATTGCATACTAGCAACCAACACTAGTGTACAGCAACCCACCAACCTCCAGCCATTTAATCTCTGTCACTGTGACGCATGTGTACGTAAAGCAACCATCAAAGAATAGCACAGGAATGCAAGAACACATCCTGAGTGAACGGCCCCTTAATGTTCACATAAAGCCTCAGATTAGCCTTAGAGCTCTTAGACTAGCAACAATGTTTAACAAGGTTAGACACATTCAGCTGTCCTTGTTGCCCACATATTTCTTGGTTAGATCATTAGCTTCCTTTTAAAATAGACTCATTTTTCTGTTTTCTCTCTCAGTTTGTTGGTGTTGAAGGCTTTATAACTGGAGTAATGGACATGCTGCCCCCGAAGACATTCATAGGCTCTCTGCGTCGGGAAGTTGTTGTTGCAATATGCTGCTTTACCTGCTTTACTATCGATCTTTCCATGGTGACCGAGGTACGTCTGAGGCCCATAGTGAAGTATGTGATGCTTCAGTAGAGTTCATATTACCACAGTGTGTTTCCTGGATGTATTTTTGGTAACATTTTCTCTCTGTACAGGGAGGGATGTATGTGTTCCAGCTGTTTGACTATTACTCAGCGAGTGGGATTACTCTGCTTTGGCAAGCCTTCTGGGAGTGTGTGGTGGTGGCCTGGGTGTATGGTAAAAAAAAAATCTGTAGTTTTTGCAGAGTAAGTCGTGTTTCTGGATCAACATACTTTGTTGGTCCTACAACAACATTGCTAACAAACATAATCCTTACAAAAATTCAACCCTGATGAAAAGACCAGTTGGAATTTCCATGCTGGTCCAGACTGGTTTATGATGGTCTAGCTCAGGGGTGTCCAATCCTGTTCTTATTAAATGTTTAGCACCAACTCCAATTAAACACACCTGAACAAGCCAATCAAGGTCGTACTACACTCTAAAGGGCCCTACACACCGGGACGAATATCGGCGCGCGTTATTCGCCAGCGTTTTTCAACGCGTTTTTTGTGTTCACACCCAAGCGATTCTCGCTGACGATGAGCCGAGTGAACATGCAAATTCATTCCCTGACATTAGATGGCGCTTAATGTAAAACAGAAACCACTCCATAACAGTTCTCTTTTATCAAGATTTTTGTAGTCGCTGACGCGTTTGTCATATAGTTCTTTATGTTCCGACACCAACGAGACCAGCAGCTCTACAATCATCTTGCCTTGCATCTTCCTCGTCTTATTTCTTCCCGGCAGTGTAGACGCTACTTGGTGTATATCTTCTTCGCCGTTACATATGTGTGCTCGGCAAGACCGTTTTGTGTTTGAGCGCCCCCAAGTTGTGTTTTACTGTAACTTCAGAAGCTCCAGACACGTGAGCAAAAGCGCCAATCTCACTGGTCGGATAGTTTTTGACGCGGCGCGTCAAACCAAAAAAACGAACCTGAGGCGTTTTTTTTAAAAAATGACACTTTTACGCATGCCGTTTTTCGCGCCGGTGTGCACACTCACATTGGCGCCCTTTGTTTAGTCACGAGGCGTTAAACGTCGGCGAATATTGCGCGCGAAATTCGTCCCGGTGTGAACAGGCCTTAATGCTGGGTTGTTTCATCCCATGTTTGGGTCAAATATGGACAAACCCAACCGGTGGATTTAAAATTTGAATTAAAAAATTAAAATCCTCAGTTGACTGAGGAAGTCTTGCTTGGTTTAACTAGTTAGGAAGTCTCATTGGTGCACAGCAGAGACGCCTCAAACCTGAACCTCAAATCTTTATAGCAGGGTTTCCCAAACAGGGGTTCGTGAGTTGATGAAATAAAAAAAATTATCTAAATCAAATGTAACACTGAAATAAACAAAAGGGGCTCTCTATCTATGTCTCTCTAAATCTTTTTTTTCTCTCTCTTTTAAATAAAAAAATAAATAAAACTACTAACTACAAAACTAAAATATTTTTGTAGTTTACTTGCATGTCATGTGACCATTAACCGACATCAGAGAACCGTGAACCAATGGTTTTAGTTTTGTTATAACCCTGCCGTGAACATGAATATGTGTAATTAAATTATTGAAATATTCAGAATTAAAATCTCAGATACTTCAAGTGAATATTTCACATCTAAGGGCTTCGGGTGACAAAAACGTTTCGGGAACCTCTGGTTCATAGGAGTGCTATCCCATGCCAACAGGGATATTGATTCAGGAACATGTACTTGGAAAATCATGGTGAGCATGCAGAGATGCACATATAGAGTCCGAAAACTGAAACCTCTCACTCTCGTTCTCTCCCTGCAGGTGCCGATCGCTTCATGGACGACGTGGCCTGTATGATCGGCTATCGTCCTCTGCCATATATGAAGTGGTGCTGGTCTTACATCACGCCGGTAGTGTGTATGGTGGGTTTTACGTGCAATATGCATCAACGCTGGGTTTCACATTCTTTCGAGGGTATTAAAGGGGTTTGTGTCTGTGTTTCGCAGGGTGTTTTCCTTTTTCATGTGGTCAACTACAAGCGATTAGTGTATAATGCCGTGTATGTGTACCCGTGGTGGGGTGAGGTGCTGGGCTGGTTTCTCGCTCTCTCATCCATGCTTTGCATTCCTCTCACCGTCCTCTACAAACTGCTGCACTGCAAAGGCTCTCTCATGGAGGTAGGACTTTGATGTGTGTGAGTGTGTGTGTGTGTGTGTGCGTTTTGCTACTTTGCTTGCCATGGAAAAAAGCTGCTCTGTAGGGGGTATGGGGTTATATTTGTTGCATATCTCCAGATAAATAGATTCTGAGCCACAAATGAATGTAAAGAAATTCACAAATATTTAACAAATTCACAAACAAATAAATTGAGATCCACAAAAATATACAGGAATTTCACAAAAATGGATCAAATTCACAAATAAATAAAATGAGATTTGCAAATAAAAAAAGTGTCCAGAAATATGCTTTTATGTCACAAACACAACTTTGCCTGGCATTCAATTGTGGATCACTTCCTGTGCATTTGTGGATGGCTTCCTGTGCATTTGTTGATCGGTGTACGCGTTTGTGGATTTCTTCCTGCGCATTTGAGGATCGCAGCGCGTATTTGTGGATTTTGAAACATTTCTAGCTTCAAGATGCACACAAATCCACAGATAGGTGGACTCCACCCACTAGGGGTGGAACGGTACACAGAAGTCACGGTTCGGTTCATACCTCGGTTCAGACATCACGGTTCGGTACGATTTCAGTACAATGGAGGGAAAAGCAAAACAAAAACGGGGTTACAGATTAGGTGTCCCTAAAGAACCCGCGTATCTAACAGTAGTTCCGCATTACATTAATTAATTTGCACGCGAGTTTTATTTATTTTTATACCGTGTATTCTCCGTTTAAATTCGTGCACTGAACCGTGACGCCCGTACCGATTCGATTCGATACGAATACATGCACCGCTCCGCCCCTACCACCCACTGACTACCAAAGCCAATCAGATAACAGCCACATTGTGCTGACCAATCTTAGCACATTCTCGATTTGCGTTTTGCTTTACACTCAGGCCGGGAACATATTCATTTTGCAACCCTTTTGCAACTATTGTATGGGCGCTTTGTTCAAATTGAGCTGAAGTGCTGTGGTTAACACTATGGAAGCTTGTTTCCGCCACCGAGTGAAAAATAAAAAAGGTAATTGCGAGTTTACATCTCACAATTCTGACTTTTTATCTCAGAATTACGTGATATAAAGTCGCAATTGCAGGTTATAAAGTCAGAATTGCGTGATATAAAGTCGCAATTGTGTTATTAAGTCAGAAATAAACTTGAAATTCTGACTTTATTTCTCAGAATTGCATGTTTATATCTCGCAATTCTGACTTTATAATTCGCAATTGGGAGATATAAAGTCAGAATTGGGAGATATAAACTATTCTGAGGTAACATCTCACAATTCTGACTTTATATCTCGCAATTCTGACTTTATATCTCGCAATTCTGACTTTATAACACGCAATTGCGACTTTATTTCACGCAATTCTGACTTTATATCTCGCAATTCTGACTTTATAACACGCAATTGCGACTTTATTTCACGCAATTCTGACTTTATATCTCGCAATTCTGACTTTATAACACGCAATTGCGACTTTATTTCACGCAATTCTGACTATATCTCGCAATTCTGACTTTATAACACGCAATTGCGACTTTATTTCACGCAATTCTGACTTTATATCTCGCAATTCTGACTTTATAACACGCAATTGCGACTTTATTTCACGCAATTCTGACTTTATATCTCGCAATTCTGACTTTATAACATGCAATTGCGACTTTATTTCACGCAATTCTGACTTTATATCTCGCAATTCTGACTTTATAACATGCAATTGCGACTTTATTTCACGCAAAATTCTGACTTTACATCTCGCAATTCTGACTTTATATCACGCAATTCTGACTTTATATCACGCAATTCTGACTTTCTAACACGCAATTGTGACTTTATTTCACGCAATTCTGACTTTATATCACGCAATTCTGACTTTCTAACACGCAATTGTGACTTTATTTCACGCAATTCTGACTTTATATCTCGCAATTCTGACTTTATAACACGCAATTGTGACTTTATTTCACGCAATTCTGACTTTATATCACGCAATTCTGACTTTATATCTCGCAATTCTGACTTTATATCACGCAATTCTGACTTTATAACACGCAATTGTGACTTTATTTCACGCAATTCTGACTTTATAATACGCAATTGGGAGATATAAAGTCAGAATTGGGAGATATAAACTATTCTGAGGTAACATCTCACAATTCTGACTTTATATCTCGCAATTCTGACTTTATATCTCGCAATTCTGACTTTATAACACGCAATTGCGACTTTATTTCACGCAATTCTGACTTTATATCTCGCAATTCTGACTTTATAACATGCAATTGCGACTTTATTTCACGCAATTCTGACTTTATATCTCGCAATTCTGACTTTATAACATGCAATTGCGACTTTATTTCACGCAAAATTCTGACTTTACATCTCGCAATTCTGACTTTATATCACGCAATTCTGACTTTATATCACGCAATTCTGACTTTCTAACACGCAATTCTGACTTTATTTCACGCAATTCTGACTTTATATCATGCAATTCTGACTTTCTAACACGCAATTGTGACTTTATTTCACGCAATTCTGACTTTATATCTCGCAATTCTGACTTTATAACACGCAATTGTGACTTTATATCACGCAATTGTGACTTTATTTCACGCAATTCTGACTTTATATCTCGCAATTCTGACTTTATATCACGCAATTCTGACTTTATAACACGCAATTCTGACTTTATTTCACGCAATTCTGACTTTATATCACGCAATTCTGACTTTCTAACACGCAATTGTGACTTTATTTCACGCAATTCTGACTTTATATCTCGCAATTCTGACTTTATAACACGCAATTGTGACTTTATATCACGCAATTGTGACTTTATTTCACGCAATTCTGACTTTATATCTCGCAATTCTGACTTTATTACACGCAATTCTGACTTTATATCTCGCAATTCTGACTTTATATCTCGCAATTCTGACTTTATTTCACACAATTCTGACTTTATATCACGCAATTCTGACTTTATAACACGCAATTGTGACTTTATTTCACGCAATTCTGACTTTATATCTCGCAATTCTGACTTTATTACACGCAATTCTGACTTTATTTCACACAATTCTGACTTTATATCACGCAATTCTGACTTTATAACACGCAATTGTGACTTTATTTCACGCAATTCTGACTTTATATCTCACAATTCTGACTTTATATCTCACAATTCTGACTTTATTTCACACAATTCTGACTTTATATCTCACAATTCTGCCTTTATAACACGCAATTCTGACTTTATTTCACACAATTCTGACTTTATATCACGCAATTCTGACTTTATAACATGCAATTCTGACTTTATAACACGCAATTCTGACTTTATTTCACGCAATTCTGACTTTATTTCACACAATTCTGACTTTATATCTCACAATTCTGCCTTTATAACACGCAATTCTGACTTTATTTCACACAATTCTGACTTTATATCACGCAATTCTGACTTTATAACACGCAATTCTGACTTTATAACACGCAATTCTGACTTTATTTCACGCAATTCTGACTTTATAACACGCAATTCTGACTTTATTTCACACAATTCTGACTTTATATCTCACAATTCTGCCTTTATAACACGCAATTCTGACTTTATTTCACACAATTCTGACTTTATATCACGCAATTCTGACTTTATAACACGCAATTCTGACTTTATAACACGCAATTGTGACTTTATTTCACGCAATTCTGACTTTATATCTCACAATTCTGACTTTATAACACGCAATTGCGACTTTATTTCACGCAATTCTGACTTTATATCTCGCAATTGTGAGATAAAAAGTCGCAATTATCTTTTAAAATGTTTTATTGTGTGGCGGAAACAAGCTTCCATACACCTCGTTTCCAAAAGGTTGTTGGAGCTTAAAGGGATAGTTCACCCAAAAATGAAAATTTCAGTTATAATTTTCTCACCCTCAAGTTGTTCCAAACCTGTATGAATTTCTTTCTTCTGCTGAACACAAAAGAAGATATTTTGAAGAATATCAAAAGCAAATAGAGCGCATTATAATGTCACTGGATGCAACATGACAAGTCATCTGCATTAAACGGATCCGTTCTACTTCTGATGTACTCCACGCTTACGCTACTTGCACAAATATAGGACATAATAGCACGTATATAATATGAATATGAGCCCAAATGACCATCAGTGATGTAACGGTACCAGCCTCAGCATCACCACAGGTGGAGTTTTGTGAGTGGATAATGCAAATTAAAATTTTGCAAAGCTGAAAAATACATCTTTGCATTTATTTTGGATCCTGTAAGTAATTTTTACAATCAAAAACTATTAAGTCTAATTCATATGAAATATTATTAGTGTGTTTTAACCAATAAATATATATTGCTTGCAAAATACACTATATTGCCAAAAGTTTTGGGACGTCTGCCTTTACATGCACATGAACTTTAATGACATCCCATTCTTAATCCGTAGGGTTTAATATGGAGTTGGCCCACCCTTTGTAGCTATAACAGCTTCAACTCTTCTGGGAAGGCTTTCCACAAGGTTTAGGAGTGTGTTTATGGGAAATTTTGACCTTTCTTCTAGAAGCGCATTTGTGAGGTCAGGCACTGATTTTGGATAAGAAGGCCTGGATCACAGTCTCTGCTCTAATTCATCCCAAAGGTGTCCTATCGGGTTTAGGTCAGGACTCTGTGCAGGCCAGTCAAGTTCCTCCACACCAAACTTTCTCTTCCATGTCTTTATGGACCTTGCTTTGTGCACTGGTGCAGTCATGCTGGAACAGGAACATCCCCAAACTGATTCCACAAAGTTGGGAGCATGAAATTGTGAGCATGAAGAGTTCCTTTCACTGGAACTGAGAGGCCAAGCCCAACCCCTGAAAAACAACCCCACACTGTTATCCCCCCTCCACCAAACTTTACACTTGGCACAATGCAGTCAGGCAAGTACCGTTCTCCTGGCAATCGCCAAACCCAGACTCGTCCATCGTATCGTCAGACAGAGAAGCGTGATTGGTCACTCCAGAGAACACGTCTCCACTGCTCTAGAGTCCAGTGGCGGTGTGCTTTACTCCACTGCATCCGACTCTCTGCATTGCACTTGGTGATGTGAGGCTTGGATGAAGCTGCTCGGCCATGGAAACACATTCAATGAAGCTCTACGCACTGTTCATGAGCTAATCTGAAGGCCACACAAAGTTTGGAGGTCTGTAGCTATTGACTCTGCAGAAAGTCTGTAGCTATTGACGCTGCACTCCGTGGCTGAGTTGCTGTTGTTCCCAATTGCTTCCACTTTGTTATAATAGCACTAACAGTTGACCGTGGAATATTTAGTAGTGAGGAAATTTCACAAATGGACTTATTGCACAGGTGGCAACCTATCACGGTCCCACGCTTGAGTTCACTGAGCTCCTGAGAGCGACCCATTCTTCCACAGATGTTTGTGGAAGCGTCTGCATGCCTAGTGCTTGATTTTATACAGCTGGCCATGGAAGTGATTGGAATTAATGAATCACCTGAATTTAATAATTTGGAGGGGTGTCCCAATACTTTTGGCAATGTAGTGTATATATTGCTTATTTCACTTTTAAATGCATGATATGATCTTTTGGGAATGCAACAACCTGTCACAAATTTAAAAAGAACCCACGTATATTCTCTACAAACAACGGGAATCATTTTGTAATACATTTAATTAATGTTTTAAGTATTGTTTATTTTGCTTAATGGATAGTTAGATCCACGGAGCTGCTCATATCCATCATTAAAACTGCTTGACTGAAGAACTGGGAAATGCTGTTGGCTGTTGTGTGACAGTAATTTCATCTGTTACACAAACTCATATGTTTATCACAAGGTTTAATCCAGATATTTATTTGTCAGCTACTTATTGACGCTTTCTGCTCTCTGTTTTTGTTCTACCAATTTTTTTTGGACCATATATCAAGTTATTTCAGGGCGAGACTGCCCTGATTGTAAAGCAAAATGTGATTGGTTGTAGCAAGGACGTGCTATGATTGCACAGATTGCACATGATTGGCTCCACGGTGGGTGGAGTTCACCTATCTGTGGATTTGTGTGCACCTCTTGATGCTAGAAATGTTTCGAAATCCACAAATGCGTGCACAAACTCACCAAAAGTTGTGTGAATCTCTGGCCTGTGATTGGATATTGTGTGATTCTCTGCTTCTCTCTGTTCAGCGTTGGCAGCATTTGACCACACCTATCTGGGGGCGACACCATCTTGAGTTCCTTCCACCTGAGAATGAAGCCAGACTTCTGCCAAAGGCGGAGGAGAATAAAAGCACACTGTTATATGAAAGTGTCATTTAATATCCTCTCCAGCACAAGCAACTGATCAGAAACGAACAGCACTGCCCTACACCTACACTACAGAACCACACACACACACACACAGCAGTGTTCACTCTGTTATGAGAAAGCGAATCAATGTCAGATCCATACTAGACACCCATATGCCATAAACACAGTTATCCACACCAGAGTCTGCGCACATCAACTGTCATGCAGTAATCATGCTGATTTTGTCCAAGCGCTCTTCTTTGGATGTAATTATATTTGAAAAGAAGGCCTCAGGCACACAAGATAATCACACGCTTGTGTTTGACGGTCTGTTCTCCGCCTAGTGTGCTGCTGTTGTTCAGTATTATGTGTTTGTTACTTTGCACTGAGATCTTACAGCAGTGTTGTGGAGCAGAGACTGGGATAATTAATAAAAACAATTTTCAGTTTGATATTGTGTACATTTATTTGGTTTGATAAAATCATATGTTTTTAAGTAATATCTCAGCATGTTTTTCATATTTAAAATTATGAAAATATGAAGGCATTTTGTTAAGATTTTTGAAGGTTTTTTGAAAGAAGTCTTTCAAAACAGGCATTTATTTGATCAAATGCAGTAAAAACATTTATATTGTTGAATATTATTTCAATTTAAAATAACTGTAATATTGTATTTTAAAATGTAATTTATATCCTTGATACAAAGCTGAATTTTCAGCATCATTACTCCAGTCTTTAGTGTCACATGATCCTTCAGAAATCAGTCTAATATGATGAAAACATCTCATATTTTTTGAGTAAACCGTGATTACATTTATTTTTTCTCCAGGATTCTTTAATGAATAGAAAGTTGAGTTTAAATAGAAATATTTTGTAACATTATAAATGTCAGTTTTGGTCAATTGAATGAGTCCTTGCTGGATAAAAGTATTAATTATTATTATTATTTTTAAATGTAATGACTCTAAATTTATAACTGGTAGTTTGATGTAAAGTCTACTCATGTAAATATACATAATAATAAAAAAAGAGTGTCACAGTGTAATATGTGATTTTAATCAGCTGTAATCATAATGTTCCTCATTAATGTAGAATTATTTATGTGTTATTTGTGTTGTCAACTTATCAATTAGTTTTCATTAACCAAGCCAGTTCACACACACCTTTCTGAAAATGGCTATACATTTTCTTTGCGATATACTGTATATCAATACCCATATTGTTACATCACAGTGATGCAGGGCATTTCCTGGAACGGAGCAAAAACTCACGTGACTGTGACAGGAAGACATTAATGATATTATTGAGAAAACATGGTGATGTATATAGTGCAAACTCAGAGAGGACAGATCTCTCTGACACAGGCAGTGCTGCAAGGCATCATGGATAGATGGCCAAAGTTGATGTCTGATGACATCTATTTTGGTTTCACTGTGTTGAAATGTTGAAACCGCTAAAAGCAGAATGTGTTCACGATATATTTTTGTAATTTGATATGGTTTACTGAACTGGAGTCAATGTCTCAGCATGTGGCGTAACAAATCAGAGAGATATAGTCTCAAGGTCAGTGTCACTGAAGCTCCTTCACTGTTATCTGTAGGCCTACTCCTTCCTGCAGCTGCAAGCTCATTTTCTCACTCTTTTTTGTCCTTTACTCATTCAACTCTTTCTTCCCCTTTCTGATTTGCCCTGTCAATGTTATGTTTACATGCACTCATTTATATTCAAATTTGGGGATATTGCATAAAAATGCTGGATGGAAACACCAAGATGTGCATTAATTCTAAAAATGCGCATTAAAAAAATGAATTTGAAATTGAGGCGGATCATTTTTTTATCCAATAAGAAATCATGCGCATAAACTACAATGGAATCACATTTAGTGAATACATTTAAATAAATGGATGCCCAACAAAAGTCATGTAACTTTGCCTCAACAGATCATGTGATCAGAAAAATCTCAAAAACCTCACAGCATCTCTAATGTAGGTTTGGTCATACCAGAGCCCGTCTACGGAGAGCCTGGCCACTCCCTATTAAGTCCTATTGTACCGAATTTTGGTTGTAGTTCCACCAGAGCTCCACTGGGGGCGCTCGCAGGCTAGTGCAAAATGAATGGGAGTCTATGGGGCTAGACGGCTAAATTTGTCTCTTTCACCCGATTGCCGTTGAGAAATCTCAGATTTGATTATAGGTTTTGCAAGTTCAACATGGGTTATAGGACGAAAGTTGAATGAACGAGTACTTATGTCCTTTCGATTTCTTACAGGTTGAGTTGTTGTTGCCCATAACACGCTAGCATTCTGCTAATGAACGCTGATTGGTCAGTGAAGGACTGATTACGACCAGAGATACCGCTTGATGGCATCGTGGCATCCGAAGCGGGACCAGAAACAAACAAAACAAAAACCTCGTGCATTTACCTCTGTCAGCTGTGTTGTCGATGCCTCGAGAGAAAAGAAAGTGCAGAGCACGAAAGCACCAAAGCGACTGAAGGATTGCTGTAAAGCAGTATCTCTGGTCGTACGATGTCGTCATTGATATTTTAAAAGACTTTTTAAAGCAAATAAGTGACTCTAAAAAATCTAACACCCAGCAATGTGTAATTTCTTTGCATCTCCTTTCAAATACAACATTCAAATTACTACACAAAAAATGATATCCTGAGAAAAGTGGATTTTGAGGGGTATAGCGCCATAGACCTCCATTTATTCTGCACTCGTCCTGTGAGCGCCCTCATGTGGAGCCAGAGTGGAACTGCAACCAGTTCAGAAGCCGGAAGTGTACTGAGAGTGGAAGTTCTCCCCTTATTAGACATTCTCTGGTCATACTGAGTCAAAGTCTGTAATCAAAAGGTTTAATGAAGTCCCAGAACTCTCACATGATATTTTTCAACAATTTCCGTTGTTGCGACGGTTCACTCTCAATATCAGTCTCTCGATGTCGCGTCATTGACGGCGCTATGGGAAACACCTTTCTCCAAGAAATACTGAAGCTTGACTGGAATAACAATTCAATTCAATTCAATTCAATTCAAATGTGCTTTATTGGCATGACAATTGTTTCAACATTTAATCAACATTTCAGAATTCTATGAACAATTTAGAATTCAGCGAGTGTTTGCGTGTGTGTTTGTGTGTGTGTGTGAGCGCATCACTGATTAGTTGACTCCTCCCTCTTTTTGTGACAGGAATAAATATATCTTGCCTATTAGAAGGATACAATCTCTTTTTTCACCTAATAAATGTTGAAGTTGTGTTTTATTGTTTAATTTAATGAAGTTAGGGCAAAGTATTTCAAATTGTGTATAATATGTCCCTCTAATGTCCTCATAGTTGGGACAGCTGATGAGGAAGTGCTGCTCTGTCTCCACTTCTATGGAAGACCAAAAGGGCCAAAACGTCTGAAACTGTCGTGTTAACATGTAGTTATGCGTTAACGCGCAATTAACGTGTTAACGCGCAATTTACGTGTTTACACAACAGTTTCACACATTTTGGCCCTTGTGGCCTTCCATACACTTCTCCCTGGTCACAGTACGGCCAGATGCGTCTCTCTCTGGATCTGGCCGTCTCTACAGTCAGAGTGTGATTGCTCAGTCTGTGCCTCTTCATTCTGTATTCCCGTCATTGGCGATGGCCAATAATGGTGTTCAAGCGCACTAACTAGGGGTTGTCATAACACAGACGGGATCTTTAGCATTTAAGAACTGAACTGAAATGGAACAAAAGTGATTTCAGCCAGGCCATCTCGCTCCACCAGCCCAGTGTGTGTGTGTGTGTGTGTGTGTGTGTGTGTGTGTGTGTGTTCGTGTGTGTTCTTTATTTGCACAAGAAAGAAAGCGGGTAAACTCAGTGAATTCATGACTGCACAAATCCGTGAAATGTGTGGGATGTAATGCTGGAATTTCATAAGGTCTGGAATGGGATTAGTGCTGTAGATGTTGTTTAATAAGGGTTTAACAAGCCAGTCAGCAGTCGCCAAGAAACCTTTCTGATCTTCTACCTGAGCTCATGTTATTACATTTAGTGATTGTATTGTTTTGAAAAAGAAACTTTTAACAGTTTAAGAGTTACACAGTTTAACTCTGCTGAATGCAAAACAATGTCAGATGATTTCAAACCTGCTGCATATCTAGTACTAAAAGTCTGGTGTAAAGTCCAGGTTCAGAAAGTAAAAGTCCTCCTCAGTATTTTGTTCCAATCACCTGGATTTGCTAATTAGCACAGTTCTTCAGCCAGGAGATTAGTGAAATCAGCCGGCAGAGTTCATGGGTGGAATAAACATTTGGCAGGACTTTTACTTTCTGACACCTCTGGGTCTAATATACAGTATTATCAGAGTTCACGGTGTTCCTGTTGTATCCTAAGCCTTAGAAATAGGCAAATGTATCACTGAAAGATTAATATGAAACATAAACACACTTACCCACTGTCAATGTCTCTCCAACCACATCAGTATAAACTAGTCCCTGCAATAATCTATAAATATATTGTAAAGAATTTACATAGCTTAGCAATTGTGACAAATGTGTTTTGAAAAAGTGTGCAGGATCCTAGACCTTTTTCCTATTTCCAACATATTGCATTGCTAAAGATTAAAACACTTCGGTTCCTTTACCTGCTATTCACCTTGGATTGTCAAGAGATTGGTCATCCGGAGAACTGGGGGAAAACTCCCTGTGTCCTGGCCTGTGTCTCGACCTGATTCGTCCCGCGCGTTTTCATCTAGTAGCGATCTGATCATATTGAACAGCACGCGCTGGCGACCTCTGCTGGGCAAACCCGTGTAGATGCAACTCGAACACAGCCCAGGCGTTTCTTAAAGGAGAAGTTCACTTTTAAAATGAAAATTCTGTCATCATATACTCACCCTCATGTTGTTTCAAAGCTGTATGAATTTCTTTCTTCTGCTGAACAGAAAGGAAGATATTTAGAAGAATATCAGTAACCAGACAGTTTTTGGGTCCCAATGACTTCCATAGTATATTTTTTTCCTACTATGGAAGTCATTGGGACCCAAAAACTGTCTGGTTACTGATATTCTTCTAAATATCTTCCTTTCTGTTCAGCAGAAGAAAGAAATTCATACAGCTTTGAAACAACATGAGGGTGAGTATATGATGACAGAATTTTCATTTTAAAAGTGAACTTCTCCTTTAAAAACCAAGTGAATTAAAGTTGAATCTTTTTACAAATTATTAAATATCATTTTTCATTTTATTTTATTGGTTTATTTGAATAGGGACAGTACAGAAAACATGATTCCAGCTAAAAGCTGAAAAATATTCAATTGTCAATCCTCCAATTTCCTCCTATAGTAGTTGAACTACCATCCTGTCTCTTTACCACACAGAACCAGTGGTGCCTTATTATGCAAACATTTAATCAGTTTTATATGACAAATTCATAAAACTAAGCATATTTCGTTTTTATGTATATAAATATGAGAGTGATGCCATCAATTTGGCTTTTTATCTAGTATTTTTAGAGCCTGATTATACAACCTTTTTAGTTTTTATTACGGAGACATTTGAGTCCAGACTGTAATACAGTTAGAAAGGCAAGACAAAATGATTGCATGTATGAAAAGATGAGCTGCCTGATTCCAGATATACTGTCTAAAAAGTTTAAAACAATTTAGATTAATCCTTTTTTGAAAGTGTTTTGTTTTTTAAAATTTAAGTGAATCTGAAACTACACCTAAAAAAATAAATGTCTACCTCCTCTATTTTTTCTTTATGTACCCTAATTTCTTTTCTTTCTTTTTTTTTTTTTGTGTGTGTGTAAAAAACTGTTTTCCTAACATTTAAAGTGAGATGATTTTCCTGCAGCCACATGGATTTTCCTCTCCATTTGTTCATTTAAAATTACAGCAGTTTAGGACCCAAGGACCAGATGTTTGAAAGAAGACCCAGAGTCAGAATTATAATAAACTGAAGAAAAGTTTTACTGAAGATAGTTTGCAGTTTCATCAGCAGAAGTTCAGCTTCAAGACTCACACAGGAGTTCATAGGCCGCTCCGCTGACAGTTACAAAGATCATAGCAGTTATACCCTTCACCACACACACACACACACACACACACACACACAGCAGTTATACCCTACACCACACACACACACACACACACACAGCAGTTATACCCTACACCACACACACACACAGCAGTTATACCCTACACCACACACACACACAGCAGTTATACCCTTCACCACACACACACACACACACAGACACACAGACACACACACACAGCAGTTATACCCTACACCACACACACACACAGCAGTTATACCCTACACCACACACACACACAGCAGTTATACCCTACACCACACACACACACAGCAGTTATACCCTTCACCACACACACACACACACACACACACACACACACACACACAGCAGTTATACCCTTCACCACACACACACACACACAGCAGTTATACCCTACACCACACACACACACAGCAGTTATACCCTACACCACACACACACACAGCAGTTATACCCTTCACCAGGTCTAAGATACATCCTTGCTTCAGGTTTCTGATTGGCTAAGAAATAGATAAACATAGTAATTTTCCACACATATACAGATAGACTGAAGCATATCTCCATAGATTATGCCGCTGACACTCGGACCCTGCAGGACCAGTTAGGCACGTCGTGACCTTCCAGGTCGCAGATTTGGGTTGCTGGGTGCCAGCATGTCCCGAACAACAACTCAGTCAATCTCCAACAATGCCAGTGGTTCCTTAACCTGTAACCAAGAAGACTAACACACACACACCGACACACAGCTTTTCCAAGGCTGGATTTGGCCAGGCTCTAACTATAAACAGGAGAGTCTTCTCAAAACATCAAGATAATGCGTTCTTTCTCAAGGAGAGCTACACTTTAGTTAACTGGAAAGTAAGGCTTTAACAAAGAAATGGTCCCTTAACCTATAGACTTCAATGACCCCTATATGTTTTAACACGTTGAAGACCTTTCTCAAACACAAAACAATTCCCTATTTCATTTCTGGAAGCCGGGCTGAATAAGCAACATGGCAAATCATTTATAAACAAACTAAAAAGCAAAGGGCCTAAAACTGAGCCTTGAGGTAAGCCCATTTTATTGTTCAAGAACGATGACATTATACCCTCATTTTTTGCACATTGCTCTCTCAGATTTAAATATGAGGAAAACCACACTCATAATTTGTGTTTTATTAATTTGTAGCACTTTATGTGATTTCTTGCTTTGGGAGGAAGTAGCTAATCAGGGCAATTACAGACAATTAACTATCATGCTCCATTTTTTTCCCATTTACACGCGTTTGTCAGCTTTGCTATAGCATATAGATTAATCTCACGAAACATTGTGCGCGTGCTGCTCCTGCACCGCATACGCACTGCACACGGAGTATGTGTGAAACGGGCGTTATATTGAATTGTATTTTTTGTTTGTGACACTAGAGGGCGTATGAGTATCTGAGTATATTTAAATAAGGGGATGATGAGTTACAGGTGCGCATATGGAAGGTCAAACAAACTTTTTTGGCCGTGTTGAGCGTCGTTTTAGATGTGCTCATGCCCAACAGTTTGTTTGAATCAAATAGGGGAGAGCGGGGCACAAAGTAACGCTTTTTGACTTTCTCAGTTTGTGTAAATCTACTTATGGTTCAAAGTATTTATTTTTTCCCACATTAATTTCCCACATGTCTAGTACAATTATGTGTTTTTGTTTTATTAATACAGTATATACTTTTTTCTTGATATACCCCGAAAGAATGGAAGTGAAATGTGACAACATGCCCCATAGGTGGGGTACATTGTAACATGTGTGGGGCACATTGTAACTTAACATATGACAGCTTAAAATGTTATCTGATCTAATAAAAATATATATATACAAAACAAACTAAAACATTTTCTAAATAAAATACAACTAAAAACTTTTTCATATAAAATAATGGCAGTTTTTAATAATTAAATATAAACTCATTTTTGAGTTTTGACTACGAACCCATGAAAACACAGCTATACAACATAGTTCAAAACAAATAAATAATTAGTAATTTCTGAATATTGACTCTCAGTCTTTATTCACCTTTTTGTCACGTTTTCTCAATAAAATTAATAAAAGTATAGAATATAATAGCATATTTCTAGGGGCACATTGTAACGAAGTGTTACAACATGCCCCCGCCTGCACAACTGGGATTTAAACCCGGCTAGTGTCTTCTGCTAGTTAGCGAAGCATTAAATAACTATCTCAACTGTTAAATAACATCTTGGAGATTTAAAATAATATCAGATTTGTCTTATTTTAAATAAACACAAAAAATAGAGATGAAAAAATAACTTAAGTAAGAAATTTACTTTTGCTATGGTTTAATAAATGTCTATGGATATCTTCCAAAAAAAAAATTTTTTTTTTCTATATAGGCCTAGTGTTTATATGGCAACTAGTAAATACACAAAGTTTCGTCATCCAAGCATGTGCGGAAGTATTTAAAACAAGCGTGTTACAACTAGCCCCGCGTTAGGTTGTGCCCTGCGCTCCCCTATTTAGTTTGTTAGTAATAAGTCAAAGTAAAGTGTTGAGTATTTATTTATTTAGTTTTATTTGTTGTTTGCAATGCCAAATGGACAATAAATGGATTTGGCATATCCGAATTTATTGAGAAGGTATGGACAATTAATTCATTTTATTTTTCAAGGCAAAGCATGCGTCAGAAACAGACTAATAAAAAACATCTGCGTCCCTACAGAGTGTTTCCTTAACGTTCGCCGAAACCAAGAAAACACATGTTTTTAAAACATGCAGTAAACTTGACTTTTTGAACGATAAGATCATTCAGAAATAACGTTTTCGCAACTTAATGGGAATGTTATAAACCGGTCTCAGCTGTGGATGTACAGCAATAACTTTTACAAACAATTCACCTATAAGATCCTCAGATGTGAAAAGCTATAGAAGAATGGGAAGACGGTCTCAGTGAAGCTGGTTGTGAACGTGTATAGATGTGTGTTAGATACAGGATCAGAGAATGACACCGTTCCTCTGTCATAGTCCAGCTGAACTCTCACCCGCTCAAGCTTCTGTTCCACAGGAAACCCAGACTCTTCAAACAGTCTGTACTGCACACTCCACACACCCGTGTCAAAGAAATCACATCCCTTCCTCTGGTTCGATGCCGCAGTTACTCCCAGAGCCCAGGACGAGCTCTCTTTAACCTCCACGTCCCAGCAGTGTGTCCCCGAGTCAAACCCCTCTGAACCCAGAACGCACGAATGCTCGTCAAATCTCTCTGGATTATCGGGAAGCGTCTGACTGTCCGAACTGCATCTCAGACTGGTCAGATCATCAGACAAGAGGAGATCCGGATGAGCTGTATTTGGATCCAGAATCACAGGAGCTGATGAGACACAATCAACAGCTGCTTTTATTCTGATCTCCATATGAGCAAGAGTGAACTGTACACAAATTAAGATGGATTATGATCACTCTGAAACACTGCCACGTTACTGGGGCCATCCAACCTTTCATCCAAATGTTGCAAAAAAAGGGGGTGTTGTACATGTGGACTGTGGATGAATTTATAAACATTGAGAAACAAAGTTGAACAGAAATAAACACAAACAGAAAAAGGAAATCTTGCATATGAAATTATACCAAAGTATGAACTAAATAGTGTGATACACTCACCTAAAGGATTATTAGGAACACCTGTTCAATTTCTCATTAATGCAATTATCTAATCAACCAATCACATGGCAGTTGCTTCAATGCATTTAGGGGTGTGGTCCTGGTCAAGACAATCTCCTGAACTCCAAACTGAATGTCAGAATGGGAAAGAAAGGTGATTTAAGCAATTCTCAGCGTGGCATGGTTGTTGGTGCCAGACGGGCCGGTCTGAGTATTTCACAATCTGCTCAGTTACTGGGATTTTCACGCACAGTCATTTCTAGGGTTTACAAAGAATGGTGTGAAAAGGGAAAAACATCCAGTATGCGGCAGTCCTGTGGGCGAAAATGCCTTGTTGATGCTAGAGGTCAGAGGAGAATGGGCCGACTGATTCAAGCTGATAGAAGAGCAACTTTGACTGAAATAACCACTCGTTACAACCGAGGTATGCAGCAAAGCATTTGTGAAGCCACAACACGCACAACCTTGAGGCGGATGGGCTACAACAGCAGAAGACCCCACCGGGTATCACTCATCTCCACTACAAATAGGAAAAAGAGGCTACAATTTGCACAAGCTCACCAAAATTGGACAGTTGAAGACTGGAAAAATGTTGCCTGGTCTGATGAGTCTCGATTTCTGTTGAGACATTCAGATGGTAGAGTCAGAATTTGGCATAAACAGAATGAGAACATGGATCCATCATGCCTTGTTACCACTGTGCAGGCTGGTGGTGGTGGTGTAATGGTGTGGGGGATGTTTTCTTGGCACACTTTAGGCCCCTTACTGCCAATTGGGCATCGTTTAAATGCCACGGCCTACCTGAGCATTGTTTCTGACCATGTCCATTCCTTTATGACCACCATGTACCCATCCTCTGATGGCTACTTCCAGCAGGATAATGCACCATGTCACAAAGCTCGAATCATTTCAAATTGGTTTCTTGAACATGACAATGAGTTCACTGTACTAAAATGGCCCCCACAGTCACCAGATCTCAACCCAATAGAGCATCTTTGGGATGTGGTGGAACGGGAGCTTCGTGCCCTGGATGTGCATCCCACAAATCTCCATCAACTGCAAGATGCTATCCTATCAATATGGGCCAACATTTCTAAAGAATGCTTTCAGCACCTTGTTGAATCAATGCCACGTAGAATTAAGGCAGTTCTGAAGGCGAAAGGGGGTCAAACACAGTATTAGTATGGTGTTCCTAATAATCCTTTAGGTGAGTGTATATGCTTATACTGACCTAAATCAATGATAAGATGTGCTGTCCCAATCACCCAAATATTACCAAAAACGGTATTTTGGATCAGTTTACATAAAAGGGTATGTGTTGGGCTGATGTTTTTAATTTATGGCAAGAAACCTTACACAAGGTGGAAATTCAAAAACTGTCTCAATCACCCTTAATTCACCCCTATGCTTTGGGTTTGACTTGAGCGCTTGAAAACAAAGTCCACTAGATAGTGCTAACGCGCCAAACGTGTCTTTCCGCACTCACAGCCAACGGAGTAAACTTTGAAATGCTCGCGCAAAGTAGAATGCAGAAAATGAAGTATACCCGGGCCTTAAGAAATGTTATTTTTGCATCCCATGATAAAAACGGTATCTAAATAACTAAATATCAATGTGTGCCAAAGTTGTTGTTCTCTTGTTTACAGCTCATCTGGTTATTCCACATATTATGACTAGATCTTTAAAGTCCCCTGTATTCCGTACTTTTATCCCTTAAAACTCATCTTTGATCACCAAAATTACATATTTAAGTTTTTTCCTTGAAAAAAAATTTCCACATACCTTAAAATAGCTTGAATGTAACTCTACACCCTTGCCTCATTTAGTATATGTGGTTCTTTGAATATGCAAATGAGCCCCGTCTCCACTCACTCGCTCAGCTCAGAGATCCACTCTTTGACGATCACACATTGATCTGATTGGTTACAAGGTAGTTTGTGACGTCAGAAACACCAGTGATTTCAAACCGTGTTTTTGAGACTGTCTTTGGTTCACTGCAGTTTTAAGGAGAAAATACTCAGCAATGCTGTTGACTTGTAAATTTGCACATGGTTTGTCTTAAAGCATATTAAAAACACCACACAGCCATATAAACTACATAAAAAACTTGATATTCACCACAGGGGGACTTTAATATTCACCCATCTGTCATTAAGGCTGTATGTGCAACAGCGCAGTGGTTCTCAACCAGCGCCGGTACCCTCAGCAAATGTCCAAGGGGGCCGAAAAATTGCTTAAAATTATTAAAAATAAAACAAAGCTAACAATAAGACAGCTAACAATCAATACATTTTTCTTATTTCAATTTGCTCCCTTGGTCTTAGAAAGCCTGGATACTGTATAAGGGGGAATTTTAAAAGTGTGATTTCCAGACATCGTAAAGTCATGGAAATTTCTATAATGAATATTAATTTCATAGTTATATCAAGCTCTAAACTATTTTGAAATATATTACAAGACAATGTTATTACAAGACAAACCTTATCATGTAATGAGTTCTTTAAATATCTGCAATTATGAAATGTAATTATTTTAATATACTATATTGCCACTCCTTATTTCCTTGTTTATGTAAAAAGTTGAGAAAGTCAGTAAGATTTTTTTTTTTAAGAAATACCTTTCTTTAGCAAGGATACATTAAAGGGGTGGTATAATGCCGTTTTCACAAGATGTAAAATAAGTCTCTGATGTCCCCAGAGTGTGTGTGTGAAGTTTTACCTCAAAATACCCCACAGATATTTTTATACAGCATGTTAAAGTTGTCACTTTTTGAGGGTGAGCAAAAAACGCACCGTTTTTGTGTCTGTCCCTTTAAATGCAAATGAGCTGCTGCTCCCAGCACAGGGGGCGGAGCTTCAAGAGCTCGTGTCCTTTTACCTCACACACACATGCACTGAAAATTTCAAAAACGTTTAGCCTTTTATGTTCAACCGGAGTCAGACAATGATGGAGAGACTCAAGAAGAAGTGACAACATGTAGACAACATTTCTGAATGGTTAGTTGATGAATTTATGTAGCTTATGTGTAGTTCTAGTCATTGATTAGCATATTCTGTCTTGATAATCTATAAATCGTATTCCGGGGGCGGGGTTTATGTAAATTTTAGGGTTCGTGATGTCACTAACCCTGGAGGAATGTCGTGTAGTCCCTACCAGTTTGCTGTAGTCCTTAAAAAGCGATTTCTGTAAAAGCAAATATCTCCCTTTGCTTTGAACTTTGAGTGTCGTAACTTTGCAGATGTTGTTTATGCTCAAACAGCAACATTACACACTAACTCAAATTAAAAAAGTGAAATCATAATCAACCACCCCTTTAAACTAAACAAAAGTGACAGTAAAGACATTTACAAAGTTACAAAAACTTCAAAGTTACAAGTTACAAAATATTTATATTGCAAATAAAGGCTGTTCATTTTGAACTTTCTATTAAGGATTCAATTCAAAGAGCCTTGGTGAGCAAAAAATGTTTGAGAATCACTTTTCTAAAGAAGACTCACTGTTTTGGACAATGCCTTGTGCCTTCTTCCAGACTCTGAACGGCAGGTTGCCCAAGTAACGCGCCACATGAATCAAAGCTCCAGAAGCCATGTGTGGATCCGGCTGTGAGCTCTGGACTCTGGAACCACATTCAGGAGTCAGAACTACAGTGGCTTTGGACCAGAAACAGAGAAACCACCAGTAGATCACTCACCTTTCCATTGTGACTGGAAAGTTCTGCAGAATAAACAGATAATTTATTATCTCATAAAATTATAGGTTGTGATCAATCAATGAATCAATTATCAGAAATGACACCTTTAGAAACAAGACTTCGCTGGCATTCATCATCTCCTCCATGTCTTGGATTGTGTGTGAAAGAGCTAAGATGTGTCTGTTCATCTCCTCAAGCTTCTCCTTCATCTTCTGGTTCTTCCGCTCCTTTTCCTCCCTCAGTGCAGTGACTGCGATTTCTTCTTCATCTCTGAGGAACTGATGAAGCTTCTCAAACTCCAGTTTAATCTGACGCTCTGTGTGCTCAGCTTGAGACTGAAATTAATAATACATTTGATTTGTAATGTTCTTTTCTTACATATTATGCAACAACAATTTAAAGTCACATAAACATATAATTTATGTCTAGTGAAAAACTTCTTGTGAAAAATAAGTGTGCTTAATTGTACTGAATGTGCAATTGTAGTGTACTTCACATCGCAAAAAAAAAAAACTTTACTAACAGATAATATAATAATAATAATGAGACAAAAGGCAACTTAAATGCACTTTAACAGAGTACAGTCATAACTATTTCTTAACACACTTAAGTACAATTCTAAAAAGTACACTTTGTTATAGTCAAATTAAAAGTTTACTTTAAAGTACATGTAAGAGACATATTTCATATTTTTAGAATTTATATTTTCACATTTTTTGTGTAAATTTGGTCATTAAATATTGAATATATTTCTTTGGTTTATATTTGTTCTTATGGCGCATATTATTAATGACAGAATTATCCTTTTTGGGTGAACTATCCCTTTAAGTCAGACTTAAGTGGGTTTTATTAGCATTTCATTACATGCAAATAAATGTCATGTTTAGTAAATATTAGTTTGCACTTATGCATTTTATTTTTTGTATGCTTCTAAATAAAAAAATGTGTACTCGTTTTTCACAAGGATTAACATGTTAAGTTGACTTTAAAGAAATTTAATCATAATAAACTGGAATCGGTACCGTTACATTAAATTTTAGATCCTACCATTTTGTATCCTCACCTTTATGTGTTGAATTGTTTTCACACACTCTCCTTTAATTTTCTCCCTGTGTTTAAGTTTCTCTTGTAAGAACCTCAGCTCCTCCTAGAATTGAACAAAATAAAACATAAAGAGTATAGTGATATGATCGTACATCATGTGATTATAAAGTTGAGCAAAATGGCATAGAGAAATACTGAGTGTATGAATGTGATGATATCTGTGACTATTTATTGTTCATATGAAACAAGAGACATTTGTCCTACCTTATAAGATGAAACCACTTCACTGATGGGTCTGAATGTGTGCTTGACATGTTTCTGTGAATCTCTGCACACTAAACACACAGGCTGCTTGTCCTCCAGACAGAAGAGTTTGAGCTTCTCGCTGTGTAAACTGCAGACCTCCTCAGACCCTGATGATGAACTCCTCTTTCTCCCCTTCAGGAAGGACTCGCACAAGTTTCTTAACACAAGATTACATGGAGGATCATCTCGTGACGACCTTCTCCTGCAGAGAGGACACTCCCTGGTGCTCTTGCTTCTCCAGAACTGTTGAAGACACTCTTTACAGAAACTGTGACTACACGACAGAAGAACAGGAGCCTTGAAGATTTCACAGCAAATTGGACAAGACATTTCCTTTGCAGATAGTGAATCCATTTTCACGATTTTTTTCAAACGAGACTTCACTTTCCCGGATGAAAAGTAAACATGCAGGAAAATCACTCAAACTATGCTAGCTATTTGGAAATAAACTTCTCAAAAATCCCCTTTGAAAGTGTCTCTCTTCTTCTCCACTGATTGCAGGTTATTTTATGCTTTTGTCGAGACGCTGAGATAGATTACAGTCGCTATGACAGAAAGTAAAAACACTGAGACAGTCAAGTCCTTTCAAGTTTTTTAATCGCCTTTGGGTATTTAAAACAGGTCCGACGACACCATCAGAATTTTTTTCCTGTGACGTGGCTTGATCGAGATGGAGAGAGTTGCGCGTGCATGCGAGGAGGAGCTGGAAACTGAGACGTGAAGTCAGACACTTGATGGTTTATGCTTCCCGTAGACGCTCGCGCTGTTTGCAATGCATAGGCCTACTTTATCACAGCTGAAGTGAAATAGATGCAATATTTGTCAAATATACACAGATGTTTCAGAGACATTTTCATTCAATACTTTATGTACTGCTTAAAGGTACAATATGTAAGAATTTTGTATCAAAATATCCAAAAGCCACTTGCACAGTGTTATATATTTCTTTCAATTGTGTACTTACATTATCTTAAATGTTTCCAAGAATTTATAAATTCAGAGAAATTCACAATTTTAAATTGTGCCCGTCCCTTGTCACTTGGCATATCCGCGTTATCCCTTGGTTCCGCTTGTACTGCCATAGTAACCCTAGCGACAGATGTGGACAACTGCGATCATGGCAAGCAGACTTAGGGAAAAAAGGAAAACTAAACCAAGGATCAATATCAGCGTGGCGTTTTGGAGATGCTGAGAGCTCCACATCCGCGACTATAACTTCGACTTGACAAGGCGCCGCTCTTGCATGTACTTTATTAGACAGGTGAGCAAATACTACGAATCAATGTTATATAGCTCAACATGATGAAATGTTAGAATATAATCAGTATGTTATTCTAATGTTGATCTAGCTTACTGCTAGTCTTATAGCCAACAAACAAACACATAGAATAACATTATAACTTTCATAACTTTTTTTTTTATAGTGCATATATTTAGCAAAATGCTCTTCTTTAGAGTTACATTTTCTTTCTAACTAACAAGCTATTTCCAGAGGTAAACGTAACGTTACGTGTACATTGTTTACAAGCTGTTTTACTGACCGCTTTCCGCAGTTGAAACACTGATTGCTCAGCTGTTCTGTCTCTTTCAACATACCTTCTGATGTTCATGTGCTGTAACTAGTAGTAAAGAGGAAGAGATGATCGGTTCAACTGCTGCTTGAAACAAGGCAATACAGCGATCTGCCATGCCACATTAAAGAGCGTCAAAACGGTATTTATTGTTTGAATTTCGTAACAAAATTGACAGAATTTGAAAGCTAAGACTTTGTTTCTTATCAAAAGTAGCCTGATCTGTCTTGTCTTGTCTGTCGGCGTGTTGTCAGTGTCCTCTCTGCTCCGCGATGTTTTGTGAGGTGTGAATGCGCTGAATGCGTGATAGTTTGCAGCACTGCACACATATAACGTTATCTCAAAATCACTAGATGTTTTCATTGTGGGATGTCAACATCCATTGACTTATATCATCCTGATGCCGGTCGTCATGGTAACACGAGGTCTTCACATAGGCACATCAGTCCAAGGAGGAGGAGATACTGACATCTGCTGGTCAGAACCTCGTAACGCAGGGCATTTCCTGTGACAGAGCAACAGTTCACATGAATGTGACGGGAGACAGATTAATGAAACGCTCAGTGTGATCACAGTCTCACCAGTGCAAACTCAGAGCAGGACAGATCTCTCAGACACAGGCAGTGCAGCACAGCATCATGGAGAGATGGGAAAAGTCGCCCTTTTGAGACGGACTCTGAGAAGAATCCTCCTCGCTCCAGCTGCTGCACTACACACACTGCAGCCACAAAAAGGTGCAGTTGTTGACGGTCGAATATATTATGCATATTCTAATAATGTTATTTATTTAGATTTCTGATTTAGCATGTGAATGTTTGTATTTTAATTAAGGGTGTATCAGATTTTACCCACCTTGACATCCAGCGATGTAAACAGTGACATCTACTTCAGCAAAGTTTTGAAATATCTAGAAGAAAGATTACCATGTCTTTCTTACCAGCATGTCCATTTTTTTTCTCTCAATGTGATGTCATTTCTATGGAAACTTGTTTCTGCCATGGAATTAAAAAGGTAATTGACACTTTTTTTTCCCAATTCAGACTTTTTTTCCCCTTGCAAGATTATATCTCACAATCTTTACTTTTACTTTAACCCTTTTAAAGCATAGAGGTGACTACAGTGGACAGCTATTCAAAAAAGCATTTTCTTGCAGATGCATGGGTTTTGATGGCATAGTTGCACTTCAACTTCTACAGTGGACACTAGTGCCTCATCCTATACACTGCTACCAAGTGGCAAGCCGTTGTATGTGGATTTATTTGTCCAAACAAAGATGGCCGACGACCAGTCATAAATGCCAAGTTGCTCCGGAATATCCATCCATTCCTTCTATCCTAGGAGACTCTTGCAGGTAAAAATGTTGTAACATCAAGTAACATCTTAGAAATCAAATCGTATATAACAAACATTGTTAAACTGTTAAGTATTGATTTCAGATTGGGAGGAAATTCTGATTAGTCATCTGTCCACTTAATTGGACATCATGCATCACTTTATTTCAGCTACAGTTCATACTATTAGTGTGACTGTTGTTCTTGAAAATACTTCATCTGCAGTAACTTTTTTGTCTGTAAATAAATGTATTTGAGTTATTAGAATGTAATTTGCAGTTACATCAAAAAGTAATGGTTATGTAACGTATGTTACTTGCAATGTGTTACTTTACTCGTTACATAAAAAAGTAATGATTACATTACGCATGTTACTTGTAATGCATTACTCCCAACACTGCTCATTTCAGATGAGATTGAAAACACCTGATCTCTAGTTTTTCCACAGGGTTTTCCACAGTCTGAGGCTACGTTTACACGTGGCCGGCTATTTTCATAAACAGACATTTCACCCACGTTTTCAGAAAAGTGTTCGTTTACACAAACCCGTGTATATGCCGTCAAGAGCATGCCAAACCTGTAGGTGGCAGTGTAACGAGAAGCTCAAGCCCATGTTAGCCAATCAGAATCCCGAAAATATAGGTCGCACCTTTGACGCAGTGCAAGTTCTGTCACATACTGTGACGTCGACTGCCTAAAACTCAGTTTTTCTCAGTTTACATGCAAACGTGCAAACAGAGTTTTCCAAAATCTCCACTCTGGCTGGAGTTTTTAGAAAGAATCGGTTTCAGAGGCGAATTCTCCATTTGCGTGTAAACGAGGGGCACAACCGAAGGGAAATGTCTCTGTTTTTCAAAATAACCATGTATGTGTAAACGGGGCCTGAAATCATCAATAGATCGATGAAGATTTCAGTCTGAGGTTTTCTCAGAGAGGAGAGCTACGGTAGAAATGAGTCCATTTTTGAACATAATCAGAATGATCAGCTAATAAGGGTAAATCAACATACTCTGGTAGACTGGAGGGAGCATGAGCGTTTGCTGCAGAGTTGTACATTCAGAAAAAAAAGTTGTATTACACAATTCACTTTTTTTCTCTCAATTCTTTCTGAGAAAATAAGTCAGAATTGCGAGACATAAACTCAAATTAACTTTTTTTATTTTATTATTCCATAGTGGAAACAAGCATCCATTCATTTCTCTTTCTATCTCTCTAACTATTATCTTCTGTAGAGCTGCTTTACAGCTGAAAATTTTATTTTACAACATTAACACCGTTTTTGTCGTGTTTATCAATGTGACGCTGCTTTTGAAACAATCTTTATTGAAGGTATATATAGGCCTATAAATAAATGTGACTTGTTTTGACCTACGTTTTTCAGTGTTTTCAGGGTGACCGTGTCGATGAAGCTGACAGGAGTGAAGTCCAGGATGATGGAGTGTGTGTGTTCCTGCACACTGTCACAGCTGGAGGAGTGTGTCTCTGTGTTGTCCCGTTCCTCCTCCTCAGAGTCCTGCTCTGGCTGGAAGCCGCGGTTCATGTTTACTGTTGCTATGCCGTTGTCATTGATGATGTGTTCATGGTCCGTTCTTTGGCGGTGCACAGATTCACTCACATTCTTCATGGAGACCAGCAATCTGTTCGCTAAGACTCTCAGAACTCCAGTCTATAAACAAGAAACAAAACCGCTTAATTTCACATGCTCACATCTTAAAGAACTAAAACTTTAAAAAGGTTTCTGTAAAGAGGTATGTAAGAGTGTGTGGGGACGTATGGCGTAGGATGAATGACGTAGGTGTAGTGTAAGCTTAGGTGAGAATTGATGAATGCGGAAGCACAGACAATAGAGCAAAACAAAACACTAGTGACGATTTAGAAGTCTAAAACAAGATGTTTGAAAGAAAAATGTTGAAGGATTTCGATATAAGAGAAAGGAGCTACTTCTTACGTCATACGTCAGGTCAAAGGTCACCCTTCCTTCAGAACTCGACTCTCTTAACGCAAGCTGTTGCCTAAAGCCAGTGATTACTCACTCACTCAGTCACTCCTACTAGCCACCTTGGCGGGTTGAATTTTACATATAATATATACATTTTTGTCAAAAGTGTTGTCGGTCAAAATGCCGGTCTTGACGAGTATTCACGGAAACACAATCAGTTATGTTTTAAAAGAAAAGAAAGCGCATGTGTAACAGTATAATGGATCCGTGCATCAGGTCTTAAAGTGACAGCAGCCTAATATACCTGCTGCCAAATTATGAGATAATATTAAAAATATCTATATGGCAGTTTTTCCCCATGGTATCAATGTCAAATTTGTGGCCAGTGAAAATGCTGAGTAGTTAGTAACTTTGGAAAACCACTAGCCACAGTGGCTTCTGAGCAAAAAAAGTTAATGTGAAGCCCTGTTCATAAAGGTTTAAATATGGATATTTTTCTTACAAAAACCATCGCTTCGTTCAGAAGGCATTTATTAACCCACTGGAGTCGTATGGATTACTTTTTTGATGGATGGATGGATGTGATTTTTTGGAGCATCAAAATCTCGGGTTCTATTCAATACCATTACAAACCTGGGAAGAGCCAGGATATTATTTAATATAACTCCGATTGTGTTCGGCTGAAAGAAGAAAGTCATATACACCTAGGATGACTTGAGGGTGAGTAAATTGTGGGATAATTTGAATTTTTGGGTTAACTATTTCTTTAAGTATACTTAATAAAATGAACTTGATGTAAGCTATACTTCTTTTTTGTAAGGGGTTGTTGGAAAATTATTCACATATATATATATATATATATATATATATATATATATTTTTTTTTTTTTTTTTCAAACATACACAAAGTTTCTTTCATGGGTAGGGTTAGTGTAATAATGATGAATGTGTCTATGTGATTGTCTGTGGTATTTGGACAGAAACTCTCATGTTCTCATCCTTTCAGAAGAGTTTCCAGAGTTCGTCATCACAGCATTCCTCTCGCACCTGTTTATCTTTTTCCTTCTGTTGTCTCTTTTTTCCCTTCCCCTCCTCTTTCCTCTTTTTCAGCTCTGGAACATTGATTCCACACTAGAAAGAAAGACAAGCTGAAAGCTGTTGACGGTTCATGTCTTTAGTCATGTGTGTAATTCATCTGTTGTGTGAGGTACCTTCTCCAACAGGGCCTCTTGATAGAGTTCAGCATTTGCATAGTAGAGCATTGCAGAGGAACGGAAGATAGTGATACCTGGGATTGCTTTAGCCTGACCAGAAACACAAATATAGATTATAGAAGTTCCATAAGCAGAACCCATAAATGAGCAGTTTGCCTGCAAGGAAGTCTCACCTCCTTATATGACTCTGTTTCCAAGTACAGTTCTGTGTCAGGCACCCTGCCAAGTAAAGAGTAGCTTGGACTAGACAGAAAGACATTAGGAGGGTTATGAAATACAAAGCCTTTATCTTTATAGACACACAAATACACTTTCACACAGGCTCACCGCTGAGTCCTGAAGATCACTGTGAGCAGTGTGAATATGATGGATGCTGCCAGACCCAGATCCAGATTCAGCAGGACAGTACAGAGAAACGTCACCAGCCACACCAGCTAGAGGAACAGACAGAGAAGGGCTTTTCACACTAGCTAACCCTGGTAGCCTGGCAAGCCAGACCCACATCAAGATGTTGGGTCTGGGAACACACCATTGGCAGGGCTCAATCCGAGGGGTGGGATAAATGGTTGTCTTTCAAATTCCCTCTACGCGCAATAGGATACAGTGCTACAACCAACCAGAGCGTTTTCCCACCAGTGGAGCTAGTTGATAGATTAAACATTTGCCGTATCTGGTCGGCAAAACTACGAACACATCTTCCTTTTTTAAGAATGACTTCAGTGCCGTTCTTTGTTCTTTTCTCAAAGAAAAGCTTAACTCCATGTCCTCCAGAGTTGCAGCCAAAGCCGGTTCGAAAGAGTGCTGTTCCCCAAGAAGCAGGGAACCGTCGCAACTCTGTCGTCATTATGTTAAGCCCGCCCGTCGACTCTATACACGATGTGATTGGCCTGACTTTGGTTTTTCCAGCTCGAAAGCCAACGGAGAGTTGCTAGACCACCCTGGCTGCAAAATAAAATTTGCTGCCGCTAGGGTGCGTCTAGATTTCTAGGCTATAACCCTGGGTTATTTTGCTTCACATTTCACACTGCTCATAATTTACCCGTGGTTAAAGGGGTGGTATAATGCCCTTTTCACAAAATGTAAAATAAGTCTCTGATGTCCCCAGAGTGTGTATGTGAAGTTTTAGCTAAAAATACCCTGCAGATATTTTTATATAGCATGTTAAAGTTGTCACTTTTTGAGGGTGAGCAAAAACGCCTCGTTTTGTGTCTGTCCGTTTAAATGCAAATGAGCTGCTGCTCCTGGCACAGAAGGCGGAGCTACAACAACTTGTGTCCTTTTACCTCACACAGACATGCACTGAAAATTTCAAAAACCTTTAGCCTTTTATGTTCAAACCAGAGTCAGACAGATGGAGAGACTCAAGAAGAAGTGACAACATGTAGACAACATTTCTGAATGGTTAGTTGGTGAATTTATGTAGTTTATGTGTAGATATTTTCTAGTCATTGATTAGCATATTCTGTCATGATAATCTATAAATCGCGCTCCCAGGGGCGGGTTTATGTAAATATTGGGGTTAGTGATGTCCCAAACCCGTGAAGAAGCTCATTGTAGTTCCTACCAGCAGTTTGTTGCAGTCCTTTAAAAGCAATTTCTTTAAAAGAAAATATCTCCCTTTGCTTTGAACTTTAAACTTGATGTTGTTTATGCTCAAACAGCAACATTACACACTGACTAAAGTTAGAAAAGTGAAATCATAATCAACCACCCCTTTAACAATTAATCCTGGGTATTGATAAGCAGACATTTCACTGTATATTCTTATGTCCTTATTTGCATATTTGTGGAGTCAGTGTCACTGATTGGACGAATGTGGCATGCAACCTATTTACATAAAGGCTCTAGCATTGCGCATCCTCGTATTACGGTATATATTGCCATAGCCTACTATCAAGTTTATACTAAATGGACCTTTCGACTATAAAGTAAGAATAAAACGTTCTCTTCTTCACTCCAATTGTCACATTTTCTGACACCATTTAACCGTTTATGTTTTGGTGACTGTCCAATTTGAATATGAGGCATGTAATTGGTTGTCCATCGCTAAGCATCTAGTCGTAACAATCTAACACCTCATCCATCGTTTCACACTGTATACATTTGGTACACGGTTAAAAGCAGTGTTTAGAACAATGATAACCCGGGGGTTAAGTGCAGTGTGAAAAGCCCTAGAGAGGGTCGGGAGTCGGGACACAGTATCATACACAGGAGACAGACATATTAATTAGCCTTTAATGATCAGATCTCACCAGATCTACTCTGTTGCTCTTCCATAGAGCAGGAATATCCTGACACTGCATGAACATTCCCTTCAGATTCACAAACACGATGGTGGAAAGCACAGCCTGATGACAGACACACAAACAACAACTTTAGGAATACATTTTTAATGTACTAATCTTAAAAAAATTGCCTAAATCAATTAATAAATAGAGTATTTAAAATTATGTAAATATGTAGTTAAATATATAAATAAATATATAAATAAATAAATTATTTCTAAACACAGCTTTCATTGGCTCCAGAAGTATTTTTTAATTGGCATTTATTCTAATAATCTAATAATAGTAGATCAATCACACCTTTACAAACTTTCATTTTGAAAAAACTATTTATATGGAATTTGTAGAATAAATAGTAGAAGGAACAAAATTTGTAAATGATGTAGGCTGACTGCAATAAAACATACTGATTATAAGTATGGACTATAATACATTTGAAGTTTACTGCAAAATATTCAGATACATACAAATGTTTAAATGCAGTTCCCTGCAGCCTGGCAGTTTTTTATTTTATTTATTCACTTTAATTAAAAAAATAATAATGTCATTGGTCAGTTGATGCAAGTGGATGCAACCAATGAACAATTTTAAATTATACCCCCTCTTTAGTATTATTTATATAATATAATATTATAGTATTTATTAATATTCTGTATTAGCATGTTGTTGTTTTTTATAATTCTATTTAGCTTTAATTTATATTTATATTTATTTATTGTTTTAGTTATTTTAGTACTTCAAATAATTTCAGTTAGTTGCCAAGGCAGTTTTTCAAGTTTAAGTTTTCAATTACCAAACAATATTTTTTAATAATATTTAATTTAATAATAATGTGTCACTGGACACAAGAGCCACCAATGAATGCCAATGTTTGGAGAGAGGTCCTTAATTAACCTCCGTGTTGTATTAATTACAAGTATTTTAATTACATGATGTAATTCTATATCACAAATGCTCCTCTCTATATTGATTGTATCTTTATATTTTGTGTAGTGTTAATTTGAGTGCATGACTTACTGTGGGCAGCTCCTCAAACAGTGACCCGAGCTTTAGAACTGTAATGAGCACAATAACAGCAGATATCACTCCAGCCACCTACATGACACAAAAGTACATTTGTAGTTGAGCATAACAGACAGCATATGTTTTATATATTTATACTGCGTGTGCAAAAGTTTGGGGTCGGTATGATTTTGAATTTTTTTTGAAAGAAGTCTCATTTCTCAAGGCTGCATTTATTTGATCAAAAATACAGTAAAAACAATAATATTTTGAAATATTATTACAACTGAAAATTGCAGTTTTCTATTGTAATATATTTTAAAATGTAATTTATTCCATTTGATCAAAGCTGATTTTTTAGCATCATTACTCCAGTCTTCAGTGCCACATGATCCTTCAGAAATCACTCTAATATGATGATTTGATGCTCAAGAAAACTTTATTATTATTGTCAATTTTGAAAACAGCGCTGCTTCATATTTTTATGGAAACCATTATAAAAATAAAAAAATTCAGCTCAAAAGAACTGCATTTATTTGAAATAGAAGTTTTTTTCTAACATTTTAAATGTCTAAATACTGTCACTTTTGGGTAAAAGTGTTCATTTCTTCTTTTGAGCGGTACTGTATGTTTTTCTCAAGTGGAATATCACCTGTGTTTTCCCCCCTGTGCTCTCCTGGACAAGACTGCGAGATAGTGAGGAAGTGACGGAGTAGCACTGGAAGAAGCCACCAGTGACATTACTGAACCCCAAAGCCAACAACTCCTGCAGAGGGACAATGAGAGACTCTCACCTCTGCACAATGCTCACACATCTTCAGAGCATGATTTATCTATGTGAACAAGTGTACTGAAGGCATACGTGACACATGGGTTGGTTGGCCCGTGTCGGTTTTGGGTGAAATATGTTGTACCTGATTGCTGTCTACTTTATATCCATATTTGAGAGCAAAAGTCTTGCCCAGAGAAATGCTGATGGCGTATCCCACCACAGCCACAGCAAACGCATCTCCTACCACTGAGGAAAAGAAGCCCACCTCTGGGACTCTGGGTGGCACCAGCCTGTGGAGAGGTCAGAGGTTAGAGATCTTCTCCCAACCGACCTTTGAGTGTGTCTTATATGCTTAACTCTGCAAAGCCTGACGTGTGAAATAATATAATAATAGTCAACCTTTAGACAATATATTAAAATATTTGCATGTTTTTTGTTGAGTATCATATTTGATAAATCAGGCTTTTATGGCTCATATGATACAGGAAAATATGAAGCTCTTTTTTCAGAGGCCAAAACTGAGCAAAAATGTGCAATTTGATGCAGTTACTGATATGGCCAAAAAAGTTTGATGAAATTCTGATAGCTTGTAATGTAAATCAATTAGATCTTTATAACAGTATAGCAGATACTTACATAAAATGCATATAAATATCATTTATCACTCTATATTTCTCATAATGTCTTAGGATGGTATTTAAATGCTTAGTTTTATGACCAAAGTTCTGTAGTTTTTATAGTGGGGGCAAAAAATATAATGCAATGCATTATATCGAGAGAAAATCTTATCGAGAGATGAACAAATAAACGTTCCTCAAACCCTGATGGATCATATTTGATACTCACATTTGAAGGAAGTCAAAGGTCCAGTAAATCTCACACGTGAGGGTGTAAGTGATGGAATTTCACAAGGCTTAGGATTAGTGCTTTGCTGTAGACTGTTTTGATGGTGTTAACAAAGTCAGTCAACAGAGATTAAGACCAAGAAGTGAGTCACCAAGAAAACTTTCTAACCCTTCTGCAAGAGGATTGGTGTTTCAAAAGAAAGAGTTTAATTTTCAGTACCCACTCAAAATCTATCCCTATGTACTGTATGTGATGTGAAGCACACACTTACCCACTGGGAATTTTTCCCACCACATCGACACCATTGACAGCTTTCAGATCAGTATAATGAGAAACAAGAGTCCCTGCAATAATCTGGAAAGATACACCCAAAGTTGTTTACTGAGCATCTGAAGTTTTGAAAACTACTGGAGTTTACTGAAAAATCATGGCACACCATGTACTCACTAGCATGAGCTCTATGGGAACAGGGAGGAGTAATTTGTGACGGTAGCAGGAGTTGATCTCTTTTACAATGACCAGAGCTGTGAGAGCCACCAGACTGATCACCAGAGTGGGAATATGAGTCTGCGCTAATAAACTGCCCAGCTCCACCAGAGTCTAAAGAGAGAGAGAGAAATTAATGTACTTAATATAGTAATAACAGTAAGTTATGCATAATTACAAGTAACTAAACATAAGCTAAACCTTAGTTAAAGGAGGACTCCGGTCAATTTTAACATTGAGCTCATTTTTTTGTAAATTTGGAGTGCTGTCAGTACAGAGAACAACGACAAAAATCGGTGTTGCCTACACCGTGCTATCCTCTTTTTAAAATTTGCACCCTGTTGACTTCAATGGGGCAAGTTTTAAACCTGCTTTTAGCCTCTTAACATCCTTGATGTGTCATTACAAGTGCCCAGCCAATGTGAGTTATTCCTTCAGAGTGAACACGGGTGAATCTGACTGCAGTAGATGTGAAAGAAATGAATAAAAATGATGTTATTTAAGCCAGCGCTCATACCTGTATTTACATCCTGTTTTTGGTTGAAGTCCACAGTAGTCGATTGTCGAGTTCACGCGCGTGATCATAGGTAACTAAACCTATGCGCCCGAACTCGACAATCGACTACTGTGGACTTCAACTTCAACCGTTGGGTAGGCAATGTTTTTCATAAACTAAACTCTCTTCACATCCTGATAGTAATCAATAAAAGAAGTGGTCTAGATATATATATTTTTTACATGTCTTCTGTGGAAGTATCAGGGCCAAAAAGATGTTCGTCCAATCATTGCATTCGGTCCGAATCCAATGATAGGATGCCCTACCTGCTTGTCAACATATGTATTTCAATACCTCCAGTCATCCCTGTAGACCCCATCCCCTCACACCTTCTACAAGCCATCTCTCACTCTCACACACTTCTACCAGCACTCACACACATCATCAACTCATCCCTCCATACTGGCATTTTCCCTACTGCATTTAAGCAGTAATAACTCCACTGCTTAAAAAAACAACACTAAACACATCACTTGTAGAGAATTACAGACCTGTCTCTCTCCTACCATTCATTGCGAAAACAATTGAACGAGTTGCTTTCAACCAAGTAACATCCTTCCTGTCTCTGAACAACCAGCTGGATGTCAACCAATCCGGCTTCAAGAAAGGGCACTCAACCGAGACTGCATTGCTATCGGTCACAGAAGCCTACGGATCGCAAAAGCTGCTTCCAAATCTTCAGTTTTCATTCTCCTGGATCTGTCGGATGCCTTCGACACTGTGAATCATCAGATCCTTCTGTCCACCCTCTCTGGGCATCACAGGTACTCCTCTCCACTGGTTTGAGTCCTATTTCACAGGTAGGTCCTTCAGGGTTGCATGGAGAGGCGAAGTATCCAAAGCACATCAACTGACCACAGGGGTTCCTCAGGGTTCAGTTCTTGGACCCCTCTTCTTCTCCATCTACACCACATCACTGGGACCCATCATACAGGCACACGGTTTCTCTTACCACTGCTATGCTGATGACACACAGCTCTTCCTCTTATTTCAACCAGATGATCCCACATCAGCTGCACGGGTCTCTAGCTGTCTGGCGGACATCTCCACATGGATGAAGGAACATCACCTGCAGCTCAACCTGGCAAAGACTGAGCTTCTCGTCCTCCCTGCCAATCCATCTCTACAACACGACTTCACTATCCAGCTAGATTCATCATCAATCACTCCATCAAGGCCGGTCAGAAATCTTGGAGTAATATTTGATGACCAGCTGACCTTCACAGACCACATTACAAAGACAACTCGATCATGCCGGTGTGCACTGCACAACATCAGGAAGATCAGGCCTTTCCTAACTGAGCATGCAACACAACTTCACGTCCAGACCCTGGTCATATCTAGGCTTTACTGCAATGCTCTTCTGGCTGGACTTCCATCATGTGCAACTACACCTCTACAAATGATTCAGAATTCTGCAGCTCGTCTCATCTTCAATGAGCCCAAAAGGGCCCACGTCACTCCTCTGTTCATCTCTCTGCACTGGCTACCACTCGCAAGGCATTGACGCTTGCTTACAGATCTATCACAGGGTCAGCTCCCTCCTACTTTCACTCACTCCTACGAGTCTACATCCCTACCAGAAGCCTACGATCAGTCAATGAGCGAAGTCTCGTGGTACCATCACAGAGAGCCAAAAAATCACTCTCCAGAACATTCTCATTCACGGTTCCATGCTGGTGGAATGATCTCCTAGCCTGGAAATCCAGACCTAAATCTGAAAGATTAATGGTCTGGCATCGACTAATGAAAATCGGCCAACTCGAGGGGCGGCACCAAGCATGCATTTGAAAATCTCACTGCACGCAATTGGACAACACTACGACCAATCACAACAACAAGCCCCATACGCTTAGCTACCAGCGGAGCTAACTAGTAGATTAGACTCTTGCCGTATCCGGTCGGAACGATTCGAGCTCCGTCTTCTGTTCCTCTTTTAGATAAAAAGCCAAGTCTAACTCGTTCATTGTAGCGGCCAAAGCCGTTTCAAACAACTGGTGTTCATCCATAGCCATCTTGCAATGTTTACTAATGACTTCGACGTCACAGCGCTGTCGTCATCTGTTTAGCTCGCCTCTGGCCCGCCTATATCAGATAACCCGATGTGATTGGTGCAGCTCGGATACAAGGGCATATTTAATGAGCATCATTACTCGACGCCAGAGTAACTCGCTGAGCAAATTCAACTTGTGCTCTCGCGAGAACTCTGGATTACCAGGGTAATGATCTCCCCACCCTCATCCAGAATGCAGAATCCATGACAACAATCAAAAGACAACTTAAAACTCATCTCTTCCGTGAGCACTTTAACCTCTTTAAAAAAAAAAAAAAAAAAAAAAAAAAAAAAAAAAAACCTTCCTTTTCTCTAAATCCTCCCTTGTCTGGCTTATGGTACTTTGTATTTTGAGCACTTCTTGCATTGTTTTTGTCTCTTCACGATGACTCACTTAATTTAGTCCTAATTTGTAAGTCGCTTTGGATAAAAGCGTCTGCTAAATGACTAAATATAAATGTATTACATTTATTTTTTTAATAATTGGCATTAACGCATGCTATTTTTAATTTACATTGTTAATTTCAAGATATACTGAAATACTCACATAAAGCAGCTGCAGGGGTCCAGTGAATCTTCTGGGCGAAACTCCTAACATGTATTTGAGCTGAGAGATGATGACGTGAGTGGCCGCGCCTGTCGTGTAGCCCCGCACTAACGGCTCGGAGAGATACGTCACTACAAACCCGAACCGAACCAGACCCAATAAAACCTACAGAAAAAGACACAACACGAAATTAGCAAAAGCACTTTTGAAAAATAATTGAAATTACACAGAGCAACTGCATTGGTTTCAAAATGTATTGTTTTGTTTTTCTAAATTAATCCTTGGTTTGTTTGTTTGTTCATTCTTTTATTTTCTTATTTATTTATTTGATTGTTTTTCACATTCCTTCATGCGTTTCTTTGCTCACTCTCTCATTCTTTTGTATTTTCATGTTTGTTTTCATATTTCATATTAATTTGCAAGACTCACTTGAAAGATGCCGCATAATAACGTCGTTGCTGCGGCTACTTTCACCCGTTGCACGTCTCGCGCCTCCGTATCCATGACGACTGATCCATTTGTCCCATTGGTCAGAAAGTGATCCTCAGGAGCCAATCGCTCTGAGACGCTCCCGATCATTATGCTAATCACCGAAAAGGTTCCTAAAAGGCATTGAAAGCGCGCGAATTGGGTGTTTTTACTGAATCCCACTGTCAGAAATTATTATTGTAGGCTATACATATCCAGTATGACAATTATGCGTGATAATGCAGGTAAAAGTATTAGATGTTTTAAATGTATTTTGTATCAAATACAAAATCACATTTCACATTAGTCTCTTCCCCTCACCTATGGAGACGTGTTTAGAGGTGCCAAAGATGAAGTACACCAGTACAGGATAGAAGGAGGTGTAGAGACCAAACACAGGTGGGACAGAAGCCAAGAGAGCGTATGCCATACCTGAGTATCAATCAACACACAGACAAGCTTTTAGTGGATAGAGAGTCATTGCAATTTACGCAATTTGTGTTTTTGCAAAGTAGGAAAAAATTCCCAAGTCAAGATGTCCAAACAAGCCGAGTGCTGTATGCAGTTAATTATTCCAGAAATATATATTTTTTTGCTCTTAAAATGTGTCACTGGTTTTCAGTGGTAATAAAGGTTGCAATTTTTTCCATGAAACGTGCTAAAGTTCTGACATGATTTATCTTTGCTTCCTTTTTTACAACACAATTAACAGCTGTTTTAACAGGGGTGTGTATACTTTTAATACCCCCTCTATAATGTATCCCTTTAGAGACTTCCCGTTCAGTTCTGGTGTTATATTTTAATTAAAACATTATTTATCACGATTATCAAACCTTTTTCTTGGGGACATCCCAGCAATGTTTTTTTTTTATTCTTCAAGGAAGATTTTGTGAATTTTTATCCAATGTGTAGTTTTGCTTTGTAACTTGAACTTGTAAACTGACCCTGAGGCAGATGCATGATTCCCACACTGACACCTGAAACCAGGTCACCAAGTCCATTCTCCTGAACGGAATACCAGGGGATCCAGGACAAAACTGGTATCCATGTTAGAATCCAAATCTTCCACTGTCCTACAGAGCACCTTGTAGACAGTGAAAGAGTAAGAGTTTTATAGAATGTGTTCATGGAAAATAGTTTAACTCTAAATCTTCTTTTGCATTATTAACTAACAGCAACAATATCCAATGCATTAACGATTTCATTAAAGACAGACAGACAGACAGACAGATAGATAGATAGATAGATAGATAGATAGATAGATAGATAGATAGATAGATATACATTTTTAAAACAAACTGATTGATGATAAAAATTATAATTAAATTTTAAGTGCAAATTTACCACTTCATATCAGTCATAAATAGGGTTGGGTATCATGAACCAGTTCCATTTTAGAACCGGTTCCAAAAACCGGAGATTCGATTTTTTGCACTTGAACGGACAAATACACAAAAATGTCAAATGTCCTTGTAAAAACATAATAATTGACAAAGAAAACGCATGTGTAACAGTATATTGGATCCGTGCAGCTCTTAAAGTGACAGCAGTCTAATTTTCCTGCTGCCGTCTCTACAATCACATCAAACAACAAAATACAAAGAGAAAATTCCTTCACTGTTTTTGACTGAATAACTTTCTATATTTGTAATTTGTATTTTATTTTTAAAGCGCAGCGTTATTTTACATTAGATTACAGTTTCTGTATACATATCTGCATATCTGCAAATCTTATAACAATTTATTTCAATCATTTCTTTGTTCAGTTGCATCTATTTGTGCAATTGCTTAAAAAATGTTTTATTACTGAGTGTTTACTTGTCTTTAATAATGCTTGAATTTTATATTAGTTAGGCTAGTTGTCTTTTAAACCTGCAGAAGTTCCTTGTGTAAGTGTTTTTTAGCCTGTTGATTTTTGTGGTATTCAGCTACAATGAAATGTTTTGCAATAAGACTCAGAATAAATGTGAATGATATCCAAGTGTTTTTTTTTTTTTCACCTTATTGGAATCAAAATTAGGAATACATAAGAATCACAATCGATAAGCAGAATCGGAATCGGAATTGATCAAACAAATTCAAATTATACCCAACCCTAGTCATAAAGGGGGCTGCATCATTTTCCTTGCATAACAACACACTTTGTGTCTTTGAATCTTACCTTATAGAGTCACAGATCTTCTGCTTTATAGAGGGCCCGTGGATTTCAGTCTGCCGTTGAGCTACTTCCTCTAGTTTAAGTTCATCCAGGATGATCCTCTCCACGCAGAATTTTGCTCCAGCATGTTCAGAGAAACCCATGCCTGTCCTATTCATGTTCATTGTATGTTCCTTTTTGCCTAGGTTTGGGGCTTTCAACAACTCAAACCCCTCAAACCCTCAAACCCCTCCCAGGGGGTAAAGTGTAAATTGAAATGTTTTTTTCTCCCTGAGAATATATCTTGTGACGATTCTTCTTTTCACTGAGAATAATGAGTATAGGTTTCCATGGACAGATGACAGACAGATAAAGGAATCATCTACAGGAACAGCCAAAGGAGGCTGCAGTTTTGTTCAAACCAGAAATGTCCATATGGGAAAAGTTCTTGGGTCATTATCAGAGTCTTCAAAGATCCATCCCACACCACACCCACAACAATAAACATGAGTGTGCCAAATTTTACACATCTGTTAATGAACTTGTGACACTTCACTGACTCACAAACACACGGACAAAAAGAGTGTTTTTAAAAGAGTTATTTGGACACTGTGCTTGACCAGGAATGAGGTTCAAAATAATGACAGTTTCAGTCCTTGTATGAAAAAAATATAAAAAGGCAACACCTTATTTGCAATGAGCTAAAAGCTGTCCCTTCAGCAGTAATAAAAGCCTGACCAGGTTTTGCTCACTGTCCAATTGTTATATATTTTTTCATCATCTGTCAGTTTACTTTTAGTTGTTTTATTTGCCAAGATGACTTCCCCAAGTGAGCAAGATGAGAAGAACTGACAAAGTAATCAGACAATTTATATGTAGCAACGACTTAAGATATGCAAAGATGGTGCACTCGTATTAGAAATATAGAGAAATTGAATTAGAATTAGAGAAAATGCAACGCACAAGATGGCGGAATATGTCCCGCCTTTTAAATAAAAGAGACAATGGCCTATTGGTAAAGTCACTGCAGCTGCCGTTAGAAGCTCTGGTTGCTATAGAAACAGTGTTCTGAGACATGCGCTTATGACTGCACATGTGAATTGGCTGAGAGGCGTTTCAAAGATGGACGCAGAGTGAAATGACTTGCCTTAAAGCTACTTTGTAAGTTCTGTATGGAACAGAGCCACCAGACACTGGGTGCACTCATTGCAAATTATTTGCGGTAAGAAACTCTGTTCTCGCTTGATTCTCTATTGAGGGATGAGAGCTGAGTATCTCCTTCGATCATGGCGTTGCAGGTTGGTAGAGTCGAGGCAGGTGTTATCAAATGAGTCCGCCTCCTCTGCTTTACCTCCTTGCGGCTTGTGGCAAGGCAAATGTGGCGGCAGGTCAGCCCATTGGGTCTCTGCACACCATGGGATCTGCCCAATCTGCCCAATCTCCTCTCAGCAGTGCTGCCCGAGGGTCAGCTTAAGCTGATGTTGCTTTCTGCCTTCATGGACCTGCGGGAGTTTTCCTACAGAAGAGTTCTCCAGCTTTTAGGCTTGGAGAGTGTGGACACAGTTAATGTCTGCTCGCTTCTCTAGGAGAACCCTGCTTAATGCTTATATCCTGCTTTTGGAGGGGCTTAACCACAAAGTGGACAAATGTCAAGAGCGTGAAGTTGCGGTGAGATTATGCGATCCGCTATCTTATCTTATGCTGTTGTTCAGCATTTTCCTCTGGGGCTGAGGTCCATAGGATGTAAGGTTGCGGGACGCTGAAGGTGTTAGTCGTTGTGAAAAGATGCGGCCCCTTCACTTTTATAAGATGCCCTCTCTCCAGCATATCTGGGGGTGTTAGGCAGAATGTGGCCTTGAGGAAAAGGAGGTTTGAATGGATTAAAAAGCTGGTGTTTTAAAGCATTTCCATCAGCTCATATTCAGCAAAGATCTGTTAGTGTAAACATTGTCTCTATGTTGGCATGCTTCCTAAAAGTAATCAAGGAATGGGCAGATTAATAAAATGTAGAGGACTTTTGTAAAAGTCCCACTTATTATCTGTATCCCTCTCTAGAGTAGGAGGTGATAGTGCAGTATAGCACGCTTCCTTGGTGAACTTGCGGTGATAATAGCGTCTGTAGGGTTGAGATTGACCCTCCCCAGTTCAGTGTCTGGGATTAAAGCATGGTTGTGCTCACTGACAGATATTCTTATGAGTCCAGATAGGTGAAACTGAATGTGGTCTCTGTTCATTCTTTCATAGGCTCACCTCTCAAGGCTTGGTTAGTATACTCATGGTTTAGAGCTGAACAGATGCTAGATGAGGTGGACTAAGCCACACAAAGTGGTCCACTCTCTCATCTGTCACCCTCCCCAATCTATCAGATCTATCAGGGGACCTATTATGACCCTTTTTACAAGATGTAATATAAGTCTTAGGTGTCCCCAGAATGTTTCTGTGAGGTTTCAGCTCGATTGATGTAGTGCTATGGACTTGGCTGAAGCTATGTCTATATAGTCCTATAGTTCCTCTTAGCTCTGCTCATAGGGGCTCTGGGCTGTCCTGTAGCTGTGCCTCGGACTGGTCTAATGCAAGAGTCTCCGTTTCATAAATGGCTGAGCATAGGGGCTTCAGGGTTTTCCTAGCGCCTATAACACTGAGCTTCTAGCAAGGCTTTGGTGTCACAGGACGCGTCCGAATTGGTTGCTAATTCATTTAGGTTCCTCCGGGTTGAGGCCCATTGATACCCCTTTTCCACCAGGATGAACCGGGTGCTAGTTCAGAGCCAGAGCTATTGCCAGTTCAGAGTTGGTTCAACTGACGAGCCTTCTAAGAACCGGTTTACCTTTCCACAGGCCAGAGAGCCAACACAGTGCCAGATCTTACGTCACTGTACACATCTCGTGTTGCCCAGCAACGCAAGCACGGCAGCGCAAAACACAAGCACACCAGGCTTGTTTGAGATGGTTCGGCTTCTCGCAGACCGATCCGCGCATAACATCAAAGCACTGCGAAAGCGATCCAAAAGCACAAGGAGTCTTATGTTCTCCAAACACTCCCGCTGCTCCGACCGGTCCACGCCGCTCTGATGCATCTCCAACAAGCCTTCCATCAGCAATGGCAGTCGTTGCGTTACTATTGATGCTCATGGCTTTGCAAACCTACTTCGGCATCCAAACACAGCGAATCCAACGCGTTCTGCAGCTCGCCGTAACTTGCATAGATGGAGATTACAATCGAGCTGCTATTAGTTCGATTAGCTGCTATTTAAAAAATGGCGGTCACAAGTTTCTGTTCGTCTTGTTGGTCACGGTAACCCGGTAGCCTTACCAGCCCCTGACGCAAGCGGTTCTTACTTCTAGACCAGCAATGTTTTGGTGCTACTTAAGAACCACTTTTACTGGTTCAGAGCTGGTGCTTTGGGTGTACTTTCACAGTGCACAGGCAGGCAATGGTCAGCATGGCATAGTGGGTATTACGTCCCCATAGAGTCAGCTCCTGACGCAGCATTGAGCATTGAGAATGTCTTAGGGTTATGAATGTAACTCGGTTCCCTGAGAAGCATCTTGATGCTGGGTCGTGTTCCCATGCTTAGGTTATGCCTGTGCGTCTTCCTTCAGACAATTCAAATCTGATGACGTGTAAGGCAAGCACCTTTTATACGCCTGGGCAATCCATGTGACGTCATCGGCCTGCTGTCAGCCAATAAGATTGGTGTGAATTCACACATGCTTTAGACACCAGGATCCGCAGGATTGTGTCAGCTACTGACAATGTGTCTCGTTCCCTTCTCTGGGAACCAGATTACCTACGTAACCCTATAAGTTACATTCAAAAGTTGAACTCAGCCATGATGTATCTCAGTTTGGTCTCATTTCTAATCACAACAATACTAATACAAGCTCAGCAACTAATATGTAAATATTATGTTCAGTTGTATTTGTATATGATCATAATGTCAGTCACTAAATGATCTTTGACATTTACATATTTGTTTTCCCTAATAGCTTCAGCTCCAAACTGTTCATAACAGAAATGCACTGAAAGTGGAGACTTTAGACACATATAGAATAAATAGCCTGTGTCAGATTTACATTATATTGAGTACAATATCTCTAAGAAATTTGTATCTGTATCTAGCATCCTTATGCTAGACCTTTTCTCACAACTAACACTTTTCTGAGACATTTTTGCTACTTTTCTGTGCAATGTTTTGATGGAATTTTGTCTTCAAAATAAATACAATTTGTTTGATATTTTATAATCCAATGCAAAAACATTAATCTTCGGTGTGGCTTAAGTGTCCAATTCCTTTTTTTTTTGGCTACAGTACAGAACAATTCTTAAGCGAGAATAAAAATAATTTTCTCTCTGAACAGCAAACCATGGATGTAAAAGCCATTGAGTTGCAGTCACACTGTAAGGTAGGATTGAGGTCAGCAGTCCCACATCCATCAGAGTCTGGCTGGCACTGATGCGCGTCACCGCTGGTGATTGACAGCAGGACTCCACCCCTCCCACTCCGAGTCTCACCATCCCACCGCATAAATATTAGCAGAAGATGTTTGAGACGTTCAACATAACACAACATGCTAGTGTCTTTCCTATTATTTTATCACCGTAAATGTCAGAAAAACTATTTTTAAGTCCGTTCAAACCAAGCCTCACTGCAGGTGAGCGGAGCCTCCGCGCGCGGTTGCCATGGAGCGGCAGCGGGTCACTGACGCGGCCCCCACACACACACCGGAGGAGCGAGCGGAGCGCCAGACCTCATGCGGAGTGAAGAAACACCATCACACACACAGACTCAAGCGCCGGTATGAAGTGCTGGAGACGCTGGGCACGGGCACGTACGGCAAAGTCAAGCGCGCGGTGGCGAGACAGTGTGGAAAAACGGTGAGCTAATTCTTTTTAGAATATTTTAAATTTGCAGTGCATAAAAAAATGGAAATATCAGGGATTTTAAAAAATTTGTTTCCCATAACTGTAAAAATCATGGACATGAAATCTTGAGGAATTATAGAAATATTCATATAATTTAATGCAATGATTATACCAACCAGAGGAACACCATGGAGTATAAGGAGGTTTAGGGATTTTGATTGTGCTTTGTTAAACCTTGAAAACCAAAAATGATGACTTTCATTATTATGATGTAGGGTAAAATAGTTGCTTTAACAAATTCAGTTTTTTAAGAAAGAAGTTGGGCTTGGTTCACGATTTTTCATACTTTATTTGATGAGATTGAAATCCAGCCATACAAAAACGGTAAATTGTTTTGCTTTTGTTAAGCATCTGATCTGGTTTTGTGAATTTGTAAATAAGTTCACTGTTACAAGAAGGTCTTTATTTGAGAAAATGTCAATATGACGTGTTAAAACAAGTGTCTCAGGTGTCTCAATAAAGAGAGAAGAGACTTCATCATTTATTTTCATCCACAGTATTGATTGTTTTTCATTTAAAAGTGAATCATTATAATAATAGCGATTTTAATCATATCAATAATGATGCTCAGTGATATCAGTTCTGGTTTTAGAGTTGATGAAGGCATACTTGAGCCTGTTGCTGAGATAATATATAGGCTAAAGTATAAATTATGCCTTTCTATACAATTATAATAATGATTTGACAAAAAAGTATTATGCAGTGAAAATGAAGAGTTATGGAAATGTATTGACAAAAGTTCTGACAAAAACACTAAAGTATTACATTTTAAATTTAACTGAAGTAAATTCACAAGTATGCATAAATAAATAAAATCAATAAATTATTTAACTTGAAACGCTTTCAGTATTCCCCAAAAATATTTTTTTTCTTATTATAGTTCCTAATAATGGCTACATTTTATTGATTTATTTAATAAAAAATGTATAATGACTTAATTTTTGACGTCAGTTCTGACAGCCTTGTCTGTCATTCAACACAACTTTACTTAGCAATTAATTACTCTTGGGGTCTTACTTTTGGGGCCATCCAATAGGTGCTTTGTGTGTGTGTGTGTGTGTGTGTGTGTGTGTGTGTGTACTGTAGTTAGACCTCATGTTAGCACACTTAATTAAATACTTATCACTCAGTATGTCATTTAACAAAAACAAAGGAGATATTTCCCCTAGCCTGCTGTCTGCACTCATTCACAGCCTGAAAACATATGAGAGCGTTAATGGAAAAAACTGTCCAATCAGATTAGAGCAGCAGCTGAGCCTCTCTGTCACTCATCTGGACTCAGAGGTGAAGTATTCCGGAATCCAGGAGCCTTCGCATAGCTGGGATTCCTGCAGACAAACACTAACAGCATTCAGAGGGAGCCGGGTGCTTGTGTGCATGTGTGACAGGGGAGCGAGGCGTCTCTCCACATCTCCAGATTGGGGTCAGAGGTGCTTGGCAGATTCCCAGATGCCAGTGCCGTAATACAGACAGCAGGTTTCGGCCACCTCCGTTAGAGTTTTTTCAGTGATAAAATTTTGATATTCCACGCTAGAGACCCGCTCAGAGCGGGTCGTGTAGGACCGATTGCTTTTGGTGCCGTGACCCGGATGGGAGTGAGGTTTAGGGGGTTGAGTGTAACAGATGTAGGCCAGTAAGAGCTGTGTATGTAAACCTCACTCCCCTGGCCTTAAGAGGCGCGCTAAGAAGAAATGTATTCAAGTTGATATTAATTGCGATATTCCACGCTGGAGACATAGCCAAACAACGACGTAACTCGCTGCTTAACTACCATAGTACGATGCATCATTGAAGAAATCAACTAGCTAGTCACGACTGTTTCCCGACACCATATTTTCGCTAATTTGTCGTTCAACCACGTTGGTTAATGACCTCACGCAGGTATTGGAGTAATAACTTCTTTTAATTAATCTGTGCTAGATGCTAGATGTTTTGCTTTAAATTACAGACATGACATGTATTCAAAATAAAAGATATAGATTGTACTGAATGTCAGCTTGCTTATTTTGCTCAAGATAAGGATTTATTAAGTCCACGTCATGCAAGAAACTGCTTCTAACCACACAACTTTGTGATGCTGTTTGCGAATGTTCGTTAGAACGATGGTTTCAGGAAACACAGAGTCGTTAAACTATGCTGATAACGACAGAACTTGCGACCATAGTTGGCTTTCGATGCTTTTGGGAAATGCTCCCCAGAACGGGTCGAGTAGGACTGTTATATTTGGTGCCGTGACCCGGATGGGAGTGAGGTTTAGGGGGGTGAGTGTAACGGACGTAAGCCAGTAAGAGCTGTGTATGTAAACCTTACTCCCCTGGTCTCAAGAGGAGCGCTAAGAAGAAATGTATTCAAGTCAATATTAATTGCATTTTCCATAACTTAATAAATGAGCATCACATCATTGACCCATATTCTTACAGACATTCGTGTTTTGTTAAATGATGTGTTTGATTACAATGTGTCTGTTTGTGTGCTTCAGGTGGCTATTAAATCCATTAGAAAGGAGAGATTAAGGGATGATCTGGATAGGGCTCACATCCAGAGAGAAATTGAAATCACCGCCTCTCTTGCGCACCCAAATATCATCCGTCTATACGAGGGTAAAACACACAACAGTCTCACACTACGAATTTGTTTGTCACAAATCCTAATGCAAAATGCTGTTTCATAGAAATTAAGATACTTTCTCTTTCCATTAACCCAACAAATGATTCATGAAATGTGTGTGGATATGTTTTCAGTGTTTGAGAGCAGGGAGAGGATTGTGATGGTGATGGAGTATGCGAGTGGAGGAGAGCTTTATGAGTACATTCAGGAGAAACAGAGACTGTCAGAGGACGAGGCCAGACACTTCTTCGGACAGATCACCTCTGCTGTGCACTACTGCCATAAAGTAAACACATTTCTGTTCTTAAATTCTACATATGAGCAGTTTTCTTAAATAGGCATTTCAATCATGACGATTCTCGGAAAAGATTTAAACAGCATTTTATTGATATGAATGGAATATAGATAGGCTTTGTCTTGGCGGACTAGATCTGCTGCTGGATTGAGTGAAGGCTAATGCTAAAACATGCTCACAAATACAGGCACTAGGATATGAGCCGCTGCAAGGAAAGTAGGGAGAACCCCCTAGCAGATTTAGACAGGTGGTGCTGGGGACCGAGGAGGGCGAGGGAAATTCCCATGCAGCACTGCACAGAGTTGAGTCAGTTCGGGACAGAAATAAACAGGTTACGTAGACTGAACAAAAAGACGATTGGCCATGCAGTTGGCTTTAGGAGAACCAATCAGCTGCTCAGAAGAGTTAACTATCTATTTCACCTACAAATGCTACTAAATGTATCAAATGTGCATGGTCAACACTTTACTAGCCGAATGTACCTGAATGTAACATATTTTAATAAACAACATTCAAATTATAAATGGAAGTTCAGTTCAGTTAAGTTGACAAATTTGTTATTAGTAACTTTTATTTCTCCTCAATACACCCTAAACAAAACAAAGTCCTGATTATTACTGTATTCATCACCTAGATAACAGTGCTGTCAGTGAGAAATGTTTGGTAATCTTAGTAATATTATGAAACTAAATAACACTCAAAATACTGCAAACAGACTTCGCCTCAGCAGTTTAAAAAAATTTGTAATGTATACAAATTACATATTTATATCTATAGTATACACTCACCTAAAGGATTATTAGGAACACTTGTTCAATTTCTCATTAATGCAATTTTCTAATCAACCAATCACATGGCAGTTGCTTCAATGCATTTAGGGGTGTGGTCCTGGTCAAGACAATCTCCTGAACTTCAAACTGAATGTCAGAATGGGAAAGAAAGGTGATTTAAGCAATTTTGAGCGTGGCATGGTTGTTGGTGCCAGACGGGCCGGTCTGAGTATTTCACAATCTGCTCAGTTACTGGGATTTTCACGCACAACCATTTCTAGGGTTTACAAAGAATGGTGTGAAAAAGGGAAAAACATCCAGTATGCGGCAGTCCTGTGGGCGAAAATGCCTTGTTGATGCTAGAGGTCAGAGGAGAATGGGCCGACTGATTCAAGCTGATAGAAGAGCAACTTTGACTGAAATAACCACTCGTTACAACCGAGGTATGCAGCAAAGCATTTGTGAAGCCACAACACGCACAACCTGGAGGCGGATGGGCTACAACAGCAGAAGACCCCACCGGGTACCACTCATCTCCACTACAAATAGGAAAAAGAGGCTACAATTTGCACGAGCTCACCAAAATTGGACAGTTGAAGACTGGAAAAATGTTGCCTGGTCTGATGAGTCTCGATTTCTGTTGAGACATTCAGATGGTAGAGTCAGAATTTGGCGTAAACAGAATGAGAACATGGATCCATCATGCCTTGTTACCACTGTGCAGGCTGGTGGTGGTGGTGTAATGGTGTGGGGGATGTTTTCTTGGCACACTTTATGCCCCTTAGTGCCAATTGGGCATCGTTTAAATGCCACGGCCTACCTGAGCATTGTTTCTGACCATGTCCATCCCTTTATGACCACCATGTACCCATCCTCTGATGGCTACTTCCAGCAGGATAATGCACCATGTCACAAAGCTCGAATCATTTCAAATTGGTTTCTTGAACATGACAATGAGTTCACTGTACTAAAATGGCCCCCACAGTCACCAGATCTCAACCCAATAGAGCATCTTTGGGATGTGGTGGAACGGGAGCTTCGTGCCCTGGATGTGCATCCCACAAATCTCCATCAACTGCAAGATGCTATCCTATCAATATGGGCCAACATTTCTAAAGAATGCTTTCAGCACCTTGTTGAATCAATGCCACGTAGAATTAAGGCAGTTCTGAAGGCGAAAGGGGGTCAAACACAGTATTAGTATGGTGTTCCTAATAATCCTTTAGGTGAGTGTATTTTGTATTTATAATTAGTAAGAATTTCTATCTCAACGCAGTCTGTACATTAAAATCAGCCTTGAAATCAAAGATTTTTCAATATTAGGACTACACTGTAAACACATTACATTTAACAAAAAAAATTTGAATATGATTTTTAACATTTATTTTAAAGAAATTTAAGAAATCTCTTGTTATCCCTCAGAATGGTGTGGTTCATCGTGACCTCAAACTCGAGAATGTGCTTCTGGACAAGGACTTAAATGTGAAGGTAAACAATTCAAGCTCAAACTGATTAATGAAGAACTGACATTATGTTTCATGCATTTTCATTTTTTATTCATGTTACCATCACATTACAGAAACTGGTGGATCCTTTGAGAAAAGCAATTCAAACTTAATGCACTTAGAATTTTTAAAATCATAAGTACGGTGGACAAAATAACAGAAACACTATATAAAATAAAGACCCTATAGGATCAGGTAGAATTATGCGTAATCATCATCATTTTCTTCCTGGAATCTGTCAAACATGCCTTGAACTCTGGTTCTTTCGCCTATTTTTGATGGGATGATGAAGTATTAATCGACTTGAACCTCAAACATCCCCATGACGGTTTAAGGGTGTGCAGATCTGGTGGCCATGGAATGCATTTAACTTCATCCTGGTGTTTATGAAATCACGCTTTAATTACTTTAGCACTGTTTACTGGAGCATCCTGGAATATGGGAACATTATAAGGGAACAATGTTTGCATTATTTTGCACAATAGAACAGCTTCATTCCTTGGTCATTACAAACCGTACAGAGCAGTCATTGGATCAGATGACTCTTGCAAAATGCTTAAACCTCACCATGATTCATAGTTGGTAACAGACAGGTTTGAAGGTATCCTTTGTCTCCACATGTTAACTGGATGTGGGAAATATGATGAAAGATGACTTGTATTCATTATTTGTTATATAGAGTCTGCCATGAACAGTTTTTGATGTAATATTATTCATCTCTGCAGCTGCATTTATAATTTTAATTCTACTTCAAAATCAACCACCTTTCATATGGACGTCTGCTATTTGTATCCACCCTGTGTGATTCTGAAATAGATTATATTAAATAAGTTGATGTGAGTCACCCATTTTAATACAGAGTTGATTTATCTCTAATTGCTCTGTTTGTTTGTAGCTGGCTGACTTTGGCTTGTCGAACCGCTTCACGAGAGGCCGACGTCTGGACACTTTCTGCGGGAGTCCTCTGTATGCTTCACCAGAGATTGTCAACGGACTTCCATACCACGGCCCTGAGGTGTCGATCGGTCTCCACAGTTTGCTCACCCTTGTGAAAAGACATGTACTAGCATACTTATAAAAAGAGTACTTATTACGCAAATAATATACTTTAAGAGAATACTGTTAATTGCAGTGAAATTAAAATGTATTACAGAAATTTATATTAAACGCAATTATTTAAAATTAAGAATGCTTTTTTTGACCTACTTAAGTACATATTTATATGTAATTTCATAATTACTTCTGTTGTCTATAAAATATGGTTTAAAGTGTTCTGACAAGCATTTATGGTAAATTTATTTTAATGTAATTTCTATTGAAATGTATTATGCTATGTATTTAAATATATTTGTAATTGCAGATTTGTAATGACAAAGTTCCATTTTAATATATTTACTTTAAATGTAATATCAAATAACACACTACAATTAAATTATAATCAAGTACTTTACACGTGCTTTAGTTTGTTAGTCGACACATCAAAATAAGTAAAACACAACAAAAGATTATTAAAACATAATGACTTAAAATATACTTTAAATTAGTGCACTTTTTAAAAATGAAAATTCTGTCATCATTTACTCACCCTCATGTCGCTCCAAACCCGTAAGACTTTCGTTCATCTTCAGAAGACAAATGAAGTCGATATTTTAGATAAGAAAGTATGAGAGATATGAGAGATTTCTGTCCCTCCATTGACAGCCTATGCAACTACCATTTCAAGCCCCAGAAAGGTAGTAAAGACATCATGAAAGTAATCCATAACTCCAGTGGTTTAACCTCAATTTTATGAAGTGTTGAAGTGAAGTTTGTTTGCTTAAAAAAACATAATTTACCACGTTATTTAGAAAATAATAATCTCCAACGTGCTTCTCATTCACAAGGGCATTTAATACTTGAAATCCCACTGTTTGTACAGCAAACACGTCATATACGATTCAGCATGTGCTCTTCTTCCGTCCCAGGTGGACTGTTGGTCTCTTGGTGTGCTGCTGTATGCTCTGGTTTACGGCTCCATGCCTTTTGATGGCACAAGTTACAGCATCCTTAAAGAGCAGATCTGCCAGGGACGATACAAGACCCCTGATGTCCCATCGGGTGAGATTCACTTCCATATGTCTTCTCTCCATCATGAGTGAGAATTTACCGTGACTCTTTCCATTCTTCTTACAGAGGCCTGTTCATTGATCGGATGGATGCTCACAGTGAAAGTCGAGGACAGAGCCACTGTGGAGGACATAACCAACCATTGGTGGCTAAACCGAAACTGTCCCAGCTTTCCAGATGCTTCATTCTCAGGAGTTACAGAGAGTAAACCATGTGCTTCTACCCTACCGAGAAGGAAACATAAGGAAAGAACATTCAGCAGCTCTTTTCTGGTGTCACCTCTTGAAGCTTCTTCCCACAACCAGCACATGACACTGCCAAAGAAGGGCATCCTGAAGAAGCTCTACCATCAAGTTGAATACACATCTCTCTCTGAGCACTCGGACGGGTCTGGGACTGCTGGGAACAGTAAGGCAGACACTAGCCAAGATGTGGAAAGAAATGGGACAGATACTGGGAGAAATAGGAAGGGTATTCTTAAGTGTAACGGAAAGTTTTCCGGTGTTTCTCCAATCACATCGGCTCCTACATGGTCACACAGTTTCAGCAAAACCAGCCGAGAGTGTGATGGAGGTGGACGGCAGGAAATGCAGTTTGAGATCAAGATCTCCCTGTGGAAAACACACGAGTCTACAGGACTACAGTTTCCCCAGAATAGCTATTTTGATCATTCACACTGACTATAAATGTATGAATTCAACTACGGAATATAGGTCAAGGTTTACAATAAGGTTCAATAAAAGAATAGTTCATTTCAAAATGAAAACTCTTTCATCATTTACTCTCCCTCAAGTTGTTTCAAACCTGTATGAGTTTCTTTCTCCTGTTAAACACAAAAGAAGATATTTTGAAGAATGTCAGTAACCAAACAGTTGATGGACCCCATTGACTTCCATAGTAGGAAAAAATACTATGCAATAAAATACTAAACAAAACTATAAAAAATCTTCTTCTGTGTTCAGCAGAAGAAAGAAATTCACAAATGTTTGAAACAACTTGAGGGAGAGTAGATGATGACATTATTTTCATTTTGAAGTGAACTATCCCTTTAAGTATCATGAACAGTCTAATTATTAATCTGAGTTAATGCTAAATGTATAAATATTAATCTGAGTTAATGTTCATTAATAAACATACGTTTGCTAATTGTAATTAATCTTTGTTACTAACATTTATGTAAGGGATAATAGCGAGGCGACGCGAAGCGGAGGGGTCTTGAATCAGCCTGAACCCAGATAGCAAATAGTAATTGAAACGATGTTAAATCAACATCCCGCTGTCAACGATAAAATAATTGAATCAACGTCGAACTCTGATGTTGATTCTTCATCATGTTGCACCCTCTATTATCATTGAAACAACGTTTAAATCATACCTAGAGATCAACAGAATTTCAATGGTATTTCGATTACAATGGATATTGAAACAATGTTGAAATCCCAGCATATCAACAAAACTTCAATGGTGTTTTAGTATACCACAGGTTTAATCTGAAGGTCTGTAAATTTTAATATAATATTAAAAACATTATTATTAGGCTATAATCCTGCTTTATCGACAGCCAGGATGGGCTAGCAAAATATAGAAAATATAAACTATACCTTTAGGCTATAGACTACCACAAATGACACCCCACGCATTCTTTAAAAATTAAACAATCATTTTTATTGTATTATTTCATTTTTTTTTTTTTTTTATCTTCGTCCTGCTGCGTCTGTCTTCCAGCTCCTCCCGCTCGGTCTGGGGCGTAGCGCAGCCACTTCTGTACAGCTTGAGCGAAGTCATAGGTGTTTGTAAGACGTTGAGTCAAGGCATCTAGAATACAAGTAAAAGTATGTGAGTGCATGTGGTGTGCAGAATCAGAAACAGATATTTTAAGATTCTCAGATGAGGCTTAATATACTAAAGACTTACTTGAAAAACGATGTGGATTAATGATCTGGAAAAAAAAAGGACAAAAAGTGTCAGTAAACAGCAATTTAATTCAGAATCATCCACTGCCCTGATTATTTCGCCACAAAGCAGATGATAACATGTTCTTTTAAACTGGGCTTGCAAAGTTTTTTCTAAAGACTGAACAATTTTTATTCATGAATAATGGACTCCGTTCACTATATTTAAGTAAGATGTCTATATCACATCACGTAATTTTCTGTCACATGTGCTAATGTCTGAATGGAACATATATCCGTGACTGGTCGAGTGGCAGCTCCACCTGCCACGCAAAGATTTTACCCCCTCTCTTGCCATCTCATAGTTAGGTAAATAATTTTATATTTCTGGGTAGAAACGCATTTTTGTTGAGGCTGTATAAGCCGGACTACATTCAAAGCACTTTTCAAAACTACCCAATATGTTCATGGATGTATTCGAATTAAAGGGAGGCAAAAAGGATTAGCTTGCAGTGTGACATATTTCAATTTATGAGGCCAAGTGACTCTAAAAAAAAATCATGTTTATTATTTTATTAAATCAGAACTAATTGTTAACTCAACAAATTAAATATAAATAACTGGATACTTATAACTAATTAAATAGTAAATGTATTGATTAGAGTTACCATAGACAAAAGATTTTTCTAGTTGACTAAATCTAAATTGCACATTAATTTCTGCTTAAATACTGGGTGCATGGAGGAATAGCCTATGCATAAATCTCACCCCAAAAACAGGCTAATAATAAGGCTATGTCTTTAAAATTAACGAGGCATTTTAATTGTTTCTAAATGAAGTATGTGGGGCTAAGTCCCCCCTTGACGCCAGGCCTGGTTGTCAGGCGCTGTATAACAGTGCGCGTGTGGCGCGCGCGCTTCCCCGCGCTCAGAAAAGGTGCAGAAGATCATCAAAAATCGTGATATCGCATAAGCACTATATAAAACGACTGTTATCATTTCTGAAAACAAACACAATGGAGTTACAAAACTGTATCGCACGCATATCGCAGCACTGCTCGAGGATTATTTTGGATTTAGGCTATTACGACGAGATGGTCTAATCGGCATTTCCAGTTAAAGATAGGCCTACAACTCGAGACAGTTCTGCATTGAATAAAGTAAAGGTAAACCATGTCATTTGTGTAATTCTGGCCCGCCGCGGTCACTGCTGTGGGTAGCGCTAGATAGAGCACTATGCTAGCGTTGGTTCCGCCGGTGTTCTCCGGCGGTCAGAAGAAATAGCGGTGCTGTGTTAATAGATTTCACGACACTATAGCAATGGGTACAGACATGTATTTTGAGCTAGCTGTCACAAAAATAGACTGGACCAATGAGGTTTTGCTAACTTTATAACCTAGAAGAGAACCACAAAGTACTTTTGGCAGATTTGGACACATTGGTAAAACAAAAATCTATTTCAGTGACTGCAGCACTGCGTCGGTTACTACATTAACCATCATTTTAACGATCAACCTAACAGTATTTGATTTGGTACAATTCATTCATATCGAACATTAAGCAAGCTTACCTGTACGCTTGTGCCAAGGTCCAGAAATGAGCTGTGTCCGGTGCAGTTGGTGTCGATCTCCCAGTCAACCAAAAATCGATGGATTTTCAAACATATTTCCCGGTCAACTATATATCGATGCATTTTCAATCATATTTCCCGGTCAACTATATGCCGATGACTCTTCAACAACAGCGTTGTTTCCCGGTCAACTATAAATCAATGACTTTTCAACAGATTCAGTGATCGCCCGGTAAACCAAATATCAATGCTTAATCAATCATAAAGATAACTATAGATCAATGTTGTTCCAATATTGTTGCCATCAACATTAATAACATCAGATTTTCATCGATATGGTAATGGTGATTCAACATTTATTTTGCATTGAAATTTCAACATCAACCATAATGATGATTCGGATGGAAAAACAATGTTTATTCAATGTTGGCTTGCTGTCTGGGAAGGTTGTTATTCACTATAACAACCGCCTCGCTATACATTATCCCGCTTATTACATGGCTACCTACAGAATAAATAAATAATTTGACATAAAATATTGATTTAAAACAGAGTTTATTGATTTAAAAATGATTATATTGCTTCCGCTAAAGAAAATAGTCCGTTCCGCGTCCATAGCAACGCTCTGTTTTTCATGGCAACGGTGTGTTATACTTCGCAGCGGTCTGTATGTTATCAAGAATTATTACATGGCTTGGTTGAATTCTAATGTAGAATGCGGTCTGTTATTTCTTGATAACAGACCGCTGCGAAGTAGACCGTTGCCATGAAAAACAGCGCGTTGCTATGGACGCGGAACGGACTATTTTCTTTGGCGGAAGCAATACATTCGTTTTTAAATCAATAAACTCCTTTTTAAATCAATAATTCGTGTCAAATTATTGATTTATTTTGTAGGTAGCCATGTAATAAGTGGGATAATGTATAGAGAGGCGGTCGTTATAGCGAATAACAACCCCTTCAGGCTGATTCAAGACCCCTCCGCTTCGCGTCGGGGTCCTGTTCAGCCTGTCGGGGTTGTTATTCGCTATAACGACCGCCTCTCTATACATTATCCCTTACATAACAGACCGCATTCTACATTGGAATTCAACCAAGCCATGTAATAACTATTGTTAATGAATTAAACCTTACTGTAAAGTCTTGCCATATACAGTATATCAACATTCAAAGGTTTGGGGTAAAGTTTGTTATTTTTTTTAACAAAATGAATATGTTTATTCAGAAAGGAGGAATTAAATTGATCAAAACTAACAGTAAAAAACATTTACAATGTTAAAAGATTTCTATTTAAAATGAATGCTGTTCTTTTGAACTTTTAGCAGAATAACTCAGGAATACCTGAGGCATTACAGCTGCTAAGATAATGTGTAACTTACTGTGTAATTGCTAATAACCCAGGTCAATGTTTATCTGCCTCAAGGAAGTTAAAGCAGCCATGAATCCACTAATCCCAGCCCAAAAGAACAGAGGGCTTTGTCCAGAGCTGCAGTCGTGCCATTCTCAGTTTGTGCTGGCATACAAAACTGGCAAGAGTTTGAGGGCATGTTCATTATAAACTTTATGCTCTCTGGCTCTAGTTGGCTTTCTCACGTGAAGAGAAAACACGCTTTTTAGACTCGACGCCAGACTGATTAGCATGACACAGTAGCATTAGTATTAAAATCTCAGCAGCAGGGTTTAGTCTTATGTGGCCTATTAAAGGAATAGTTCACTTACAAATGAAATTTCTGTCATCATTTACTCACTCTCAAGTTGTTTCAAACCTGTATGAATTTCTTTTGTTTTTGTTGAACTCAATAGAAGATATTTTGAAGAATGTCAGTAACCAGACAGTTTTTGGACCCCATTGACTTCCATAGTATTTTTTATTTTTTTCCTACTATGGAAGTCAATGGGGTCCAAAACCTGTTTGGTTACTGACATTCTTCAAAATATATTCCTTTGTGTTCAGCAGAAGAAAGAAATTCATACAGGTTTGAAACAACTTGAGAGTGAGTAAATGATGACAGAATTTTCATTTGTAAATGAACTATTCCTTTAAGTGGATAATTTTTCTCCTTTATTCATCATATTGTATGACTGAAGGTTTATTTTTTTGAGGATTTGATTTCAAGAACTGTACTGGACACCAACACTTTTTGTTATCTAAAACTTTTTAATAAAAAGGGTGGGAAAAAAATCCACACATTTTTAGAAAACATTTAATCTCTCCAAAGTTAAATTACAAAGATAATCTACATCTTTACAGATTGTTAGCAGTGAGAACGTCTGTTCAAGAGTTGTCCGAGAAGACTTGACCCATGACGGCCAGTTTGGCGCTGAACGGCTGCACGGGGCAGGAGAGCGCAGGAGGTTTCCGTTTCTCTCCCGGCTTCAGTGCGATGCTCTCCGGGGCGCTCCGGTCCCCTGACGTCTCCCCTGATTGGTCCGTGGGAGGCCTGAGTGGTTTTGAGAAGCTGAGGAGTATGTCCTGTAGTTCCCTGCGCTCGTCCTGGTATCGGCTGCAGCAGTGGAGCGCGGCGGGGTCGAGCGGGTGAGCCTCCGTGTTAAATATGTACCCCCCCGCGCTGAGAACGCAGTCCCCGTGCAGGCCGCCGAGCTCAAACTCAGTGCCCGTGTTATGAAGGAAGTTTTCAGGATCGAAGAGGAGGTAGAGGTATTTAATGGTCTCGGCCAGGAAGAAGGACTCCATGCGGTTGTCCAACTTGTGGTCCCTTACGTCCTTCACCTTTGGCGGAAATAAAAAAAAGACGAGTACGTTTAGAGACTGCTGGATTCAGACTCAATGTTTGAGACTCATTTCGAGACACTCACAGTGGCGAAACCACAGTTCACCCGGCTGATTTTGTCGATCGACTCGATTGCGTCCCGGCCAAGCTGCATGAATGTCGGGTCGCCGGTGGCCTTGTACAGATACATGGCGCTCTCGATCAACTCTGCACAACACAATTAGTTACTTCAATGTAAATTAATCAATACAGATTTTACAGCAAAATGTGAATGCAAAACTTGCTGCCAACATGCCTGTTATCTGCAAAGCCATTGATTGCTAAAGTGTTCTCAGCGGATTGTAAAACACTAGGCCATCATTCACTAAAAGATTGAGGATCATACACTACTAGATTTTCAAGTTGTTACAAATATGAACACAACAAACTCACGCAGAAACATGCGGCTAGTTGAGTTGGCGCATGACAAATGAAAACAACGCGTGTTCTTAAATCAGCTCAAAATATCAAACATGTTTGATCGTGACGACTGGATGGAATCAATAGTCAGAAGTTTAAAAAAATAATAATAATTAGCAGTTTGTGGCCATCACAAACTGAGAGATTTTCTGTGAAATCTGTCAACTCAAATCTGAAGACCGGATTTGACTTCCGACAACTAGTGCCCATCCAGACTGTAAATCAGGCAATCAGTTATAGTGTATTCCGGCTCTAAAGTAATCTTAACCCTTATAAAGCATTAAAAAAAGACCCACATTCCAGGGCTGTTGTGAAAATCTCTGAAATTTCATATTATACTGTATACTGTATGAACTTTACTGTGATGCAAGAAAGAATATTTTTATCAATACAGATAAATTTTACTTGAATATATTGTTATATGAGAATTCCCAGTATTTGTTTATTCCTTGAACTTATAACTCGGCACAAGATCAAAGCAACATACACTACTGTTCAAAAGTTTGGGGTCACTAAGAGTTTTTATTCAGCAAGGATGCATAAAATTGATCAATAGTGACAGTAAACACATTTATAATTTTACAAAAATGTATGTTCTTTCTGTTAACTTTTGTTCTTCATAGGATCCTAAAAAAATTTGTTAGGGTTTCCACAAAAATATTCAGCAGCACAACTGTTTTCAACACTGATAATAATCAGAAATGTTTCTTGATTAACAAATCATCATATTAGAATGATTTCTGAAGGATCATGTGACACTGAAAACTGGAGTAATGATGCTGGAAATTCAGCTTTGATCACAGGAATAAATTACATTTTAAAATATATTACAATAGAAAACAGATATTTTGAATTGTAATAATATTTTATAACATTACTGTTTTTACTGTATTTTTGATCAAATAAATGCAGTCTTAGTGAGAGACTTCTTCCAAGAACATTAAAAATCGAACCAACCCTAAACATTCAAACGGTAGTGTAAATATTACTTTAGAATGTTTTCTAACGAAATACATTTATTTTACTTCATTAAACTAACCTTTATGATGAAAAAGATGATCAAATGTTCATGCAAATTGGTGTCAGCAGAGTGAAATATCGGCTTCTTTAAAATGTAGACTATTTGGTTTTTGAACTTTTGCTCTGCGCACCTTCCAGGCTGTAGTTCATTATGATATTCTTTATTTATATCACTTACATTTGGTGTATAGTGCGTCTAAGCATGCATTTTCATGTTTATCAACATTTGTCTCAAAAATACTTTTGTAAAATAAAATTCAGAGATGGAAAAAAAGGCATCAAATCACTTCTAAAGCCACAGTTGATATTGACCCATAATGCAAAAAGGACTATATATATATATATATATATATATATATATATATATATATATATCTCATCATTGAGACCCCACGAGGTGAGATCTTGCATGGAGCCCCAGTCCGAGGGAGATTGACAGTCATGTTTAGCTTCTTCCATTTTCTAATGATTGCTCCAACAGTGGACCTTTTTCACCAAGCTGCTTGGCAATTTCCCCGTAGCCCTTTCCAGCCTTGTGGAGGTGTACAATTTTGTCTCTAGTGTCTTTGGACAGCTCTTTGGTCTTGGCCATGTTAGTAGTTGGATTCTTACTGATTGTATGGGGTGGACAGGTGTCTTTATGCAGCTAACGACCTCAAACAGGTGCATCTAATTTAGGATAATAAATGGAGTGGAGGTGGACATTTTAAAGGCAGACTAACAGGTCTTTGAGGGTCAGAATTCTAGCTGATAGACAGGTGTTTAAATACTTATTTGCAGCTGTATCATACAAATAAATAGTTAAAAAATCATATATTGTGATTTCTGGATTTTTTTTTTTAGATTATGTCTCTCACAGTGGACATGCACCTACGATGACAATTTCAGACCCCTCCATGATTTCCAAGTGGGAGAACTTGCAAAATAGCAGGGTGTTCAAATACTTATTTTCCTCACTGTATATATATATATATTTTTTATGTTTTTAAGAAAAGCTCAGGAATGTGATATAATGGTTTAAAAGACAACTAATCTATGGTTTGAGGACTTTTCGTGCATGTATTGCTCTGATAGATACCTGGCCGCAGAGGGTAGCCCTCGCGTTTGTCCACTGTGTAGCCTTGAGGAATGCTGTAGAACTCTGGGAGGCCGCCGAACTGACGCCAAACACTGTAGTAGTTATGAAAGGTCTTTGTGGCACTGGAAATATCACCTATCAAACTCTGAGATTAAATAAACACACGTGCATTACTAGGAGTCACAGGAATCTGCTCTCAGAATATATAAAATGGTGTTTTCCCATTGTCTTGTGACATACTGGACTAGTGAATGGAGAAAGATCTGCTCTCTCACCTGCAGTCCAGGCCAGAACGCCTCCAGAGACTGAAACACTGGCATTGATACGGTTCCTTTATGCATCTGCACCCACAGATACCAATCATCAAACTTAGTGTAGTTCTTTATGGACTTATCAAATTCTGCAACACACATTTGAAAGTTGATAATGCTTTCACGCAAGCAAGATAAGGAAAGATATACAGCAATTAGTGGAAATGAGTTGGTGTTATGATGATTATCTAATGCTATCTAAATAAATAGCAATTTAATTGCACATACACAAACAAATTTGGTGCAGGATTTACTTTGAAACCATTTTCACTTGGAAATTGCAAGTAAACTTCACGAATAATTACAAAGGAACGGCAAGTGACACATTGAATTAAACATGACATTTTGAAGTAGAAAGCCTGAAATAGTAAAACTATTGTACAATGCTCGTGTAATACAGCCGCTTTATTAATTATTTAATGTTTACCTTGAAACATTGCCAGCATCTCCTCATCTTGCAGCAGGATGGCCCCCTTTACGAGATACTCGAAGTACGAGTCCACTCCCGCCCCGATCCCTGCGTCCTGAGCCACCCACTTAGAAGTTACGACATCTATATGATTGCCCACCTGTAAAGATGAGATGGTTATGTGATACAGTTAAGAAGAACAGTGAATGCTGGAGTCACAGCACATATTTCAAAAATCCATATTTTTCCAGACTTCTCTATCAATTTTACAGACCATATTTAACAACTGATAAATGATTTTAAAAGCCAACATTCTGACCATGTATGCTATTAATGCTAATTAATTGCTGGAATATTGTGGTTACTGTAGCTCATACTCATCAAATAACACCAAACCCGGACGAGTTCAATCACTCATTCATTCAATTTAAATTCCACTATGTAGGAAAGCTGTGGTCATATAAAAAAAATGTTTGCACGTGTGTGAGCTCAGCAAAAAACATTGCTACTCATATCACATGCAAAAGAGGGTTTACATTGCGGCCCTAAAGCCCCACTTAATTCTCAGGGTCAGAGAGAGGATGGAAACTGATCACAAACTGATTTAAATTAGCATTTTTGGTGCAAATCAATTGCAAACATTATAAACTAAATGATTCAAAATGAAATCAAATGATATAATTAAAAATAATAAAACATGTATGACCCTTTTAAACCATGTCGAGCTATGCAAAATGCTAAACTGTTCATTTAAATCAGATTTGGATCTCTGAAAGCTTTATGGTTCTATTGAATACTTAATCCCAATAAAGAAAACAGGGATTGGGGAAATAATCTGTTTTCTGTGAACTCAAATTCTGTTGTATACAACCAATTATCCTTGAATCACAAGGAGAAACAACAACATAAACATAGATTTTGCCTTTTTAATCAGCCAGCCACCCAGTAGTTGCTGTTAAAGCGATTAACATTCTGGTAAGAAAGCAGGGGCTAAAACATAAATATTAATGTTATTAGAGGCATTTGGTCAAAGCTTTTCAGAAGAGACATTTCTGGGTGGTTTACTTGAGTGCGGTCAGTAGGGCTACAGGGTCATTCATGACGCATTACACTCATGTGTTGTAGTATGAAGTAAAATGTACTGTTAATATTGTATGTGGAGTTAAAGGGATAGTTCACCCCAAAATTAGAATTCTCTCTTCATTTACTCCCCCTCATACGATCCCCAATTCATGACTTTCTTCCTTCAGATAAATACAAACAATGACTTATAGAGTTCATTCGCCCCAATGGAAAGCATATTTACACCGTCTGAATCGTTCCCTATCCCCTATATAGTGAACTATGTGCCATTCACCATGTAGAACATAGTAAATGTGTGAATAAATGACAGATTTCATCGTCTTATAATGTAGGGGGCGGGGCTTCAGATTCTAGAGAGCATTTGATTGGAAGCTGAAGTGCAGAGTCATCAAAATCATTGACCCATATTGGAGGAAGTGAGACTGTCAGCTTTGAATGCTTATATCTTCTAAATATGAATTTTGTCATTGTTTTGGAGCACACTAGCTTATAGATAACTGTAAAGCCTGGTTTATAATCGACGCGTCCGCACCACAGTCTATGGTCCGCACGAGCGCGAAGGTGCGCGCGGCAAAAATGACGTCATTGCGGAGGGGGCGGTCGTGCGCGTTTGGTTCGCAAGACCCAATTTCGCCTGCCGGTGTGCGGGACATTTTTTGTAACAACGCGCGCGGCGCCGCATCCGAAGATGAACGACTTCGAGCCGAATCTGGCCGAGCTCGAACTTCTCACCACACCGGCACCCAGTTTGCACGTCTAAATGAGTTGATTACATTTAAAAAATGAGCATACAATAGCATAAAAAGTATTTTTAATGAACATAAAGGTCCATGTTTAATAAAAATGTTCACGAAACTTAATGAAATGTTTAGTGAAATTAGAAAATATGTAAGAGATCGTTAATTTAGTTATGTTGTATACACATTCTCATATCCATATATTTTGTTTTATTGTCACGAGTAATAATCTCAGGGTTTACTGGGTTTTACACTATTCTTTTTATGGTATTGGTGGTGGTGTACTAAAATAAACATTGTCACGTGTGTATAGCTTTCTTCTTCTCACTGCTGATTCCTGATGGTTTAGAGGACAATTACTCGAGTTGCCCCCTGTCGTTTCAAAGAAGAGTACAACGGCGAGCGCGTCAAGTATAAACGCCTCGTCCGTTTGGGGAGCTCCGCAGTCAGCGGAGACTCGCGCTGCGGAGCCAGGCGAAAGTATAACCAAGGCTTAAGACTAACATATTCACATTCATTTTGATTTCAAGGGGACTTTAAATAGCCAAGTAAACACACAGTTTACATATGCTTACTCCATGAACATGGAAAACAGCGATACGACTAACACACAGAAAGCTAATGTTAACAGAAAGCCTTCGTCTGCGACGTTGTGTTATTTTCTTAGCACAGGTGGCTAGTTCCGATAACCGAGTTCCTGTAACCACCGGGTGTGAAAGCTCTAAGACTAGATCATTTTCATGTCTGGGTGAACTATCCCTGTAGAACATCATGGCTGACTGTACTACAAACAGCTTGATCCCAGATAAAAAGATTTTACCAGGCCAATTTCTGAGCGTTTTCTCCATAAGGCCCTGAGAGCTTTGCGAGCCACGTTCTCAAACACAGGGTCTCCAGTCAGTCGGCTGAGGGTGGAGAACTCCAGGATGAAGGTGCCCACTCCAGCAGTGCAGGTGACGGGGGTCTCAGCGGGGTCCACCCCCCGCAGCAGGTTCACCGTGCCATACGGCATCCCTGTGGGCGTCTGGAAAGCTGAGAAGGGACAGAATGGAGAAAAACTAACAGCATTATTCAATTATCATGATCAAATATTATCATGATGCTAAAATATGTTAAAATGCCAGATTAGGATTAGTGCATTACATTGAAGGAGTTTTGGATAAATCCATGCATGCCTTTTGGGCAAAGGTTGCTCACACATCCTTACACAATTATGAAAGATGCAATTTTATGTCCCAATACTGGGATACTAGCTTAGCTAATGCTTAAAACTACATGTTTTTCCAAATTAATAGGAGTATGCAAATTCAGTCTTGATTTGAGTGAAAACTATTAGCACGGTAAACTAGTGATGAATGTATGTATGATGTAGGATTTTCAAATTATTACTTTTTGATTTAATGGCAGGAAATATAATATATATACTAAAAAACTAAAATGAACAAAATGATAAATGGAGAGTTAAGACAATCATCACATAAAAAACACACTATGCACTCATTAATCTGTGTTATTTTTATATTAATCATATACTGTTATAGTATTTATTAATATTTTGAGTGACCATTTATTTTGTATTTTTAGTTTTCATTTTTAATTTGAGTTTGAAGAAAATTTTTTATTTTCTTTTTCAATAATTTAGAACTTATTTTATTTGATATTTGCGGGGGGGGGGGGGGGGGGGGTTATCATTAAAGTCCCCATGAAATCAAATTTGACAATTCTTATTTGTTTTATGAAATATTGCAGTAATTATTATAAATCATTTATCCGTGCACATCATTATTTTTTACTTTAAATATGTGTCCTTGCAATCTTTTATCAAAATAACTTCCCCTCCCTCTTGAAGCGACATCTCTTCTCTGATGATGTGTTTAGTGGCGTGAGGGCGGGGCAACCTGTCACTCACATGATCCACCAATAGCAAACCACAACCATCCAATCAATTCCCCATGGACAAAATCAAGTCCCGCCCTACATTTCTTCTTGGTCTAGAAGATGTTTCACTCAGATATACGTCACAATAGTGAAGAAAACCCTATTGCAACTTCCTTTCCATGCCATCTTTAACAAAATGTATGGCTCATTTTCTGTGGTTCAATGACGAATGCAACAAACGATTCATGCTAAATATAATTTCAGATAGTGATGTAATTTGAATATGGTTTTGAAGTATCCACGAGCTCCCTCACCAGGCAGCAGTTTGCGTGCGGCGTCCTCTGCCATGCGCAGAAGGGGTCCAGAGCAGGGCCAACCCTCCTCCACCTCCATCCCAGCACGCTTGGAGAGCAGATGGGCCGAGAGAAGCCCACCAACCACTGCAGAGAAACACATCAAGTCACCAGATTATAAACAGATGCACTGGTGAAACTCACTGAACGCCAATGATAACAGCCCTGCATTACAGGATAAATAAAGATAAATGAGTTTGCCAAAAACATGTCCGGGTCATATGTCCCCCCAAAATCAAAAGAAAAATATCAGATCTGTTTTGCATGACGAAAGTAGTTTTCATGGCTATATATATATATATTAGGGGTGTAACGATACATGTATTCGTATTGAACCGTTCGGTACGAGGCTTTCGGTTCGGTTTTCGGTATGCATTTTCACCATGGATTTACTGTAGTAACACTGACTGCAACCATGGAAGTTTGGCAGGAATAGTAGGCATAATGCCTTCAAGTAACATTACGTCGGTTTTATTTTGACATTATGAATACAATTGCTGCCCTCAAATGTCAATCTGAACTAAAATAAACCTTTGTTTATAACTACTACAATATTACATTTAATTTTTTCCAAGGAGCTGTTTTGTTTTATATGCTCCTAAGAAGAGTCATTTATAACTCCAGAATTGCTCAAAGTAAAAAAAAATATCATATTTTATGATGTTAGTTTTAATAAAAAAAGAATAAAAAAAAATTAAATCAAGGAAATTTCTCTGGCATTTCTTTCTTTTTGCTGTATCAAAAACGTATAGAAGCGTACCGAACCGAACTATGACACAAGTGTATCGTATCAAACCGAACCGTGAATTTTCTGAACCGTTACACCCCTAATATATATATATATATATATATATATATATATATACATAAATATATGCCTTACCTCGTATATTCGTCTCAAACACAGATGCATTTACATCCGTGTCAAAATCAACCGTGTCCTGGAGCAGAGTGGCCACGCGCTGGAACTCAGTGTGGTTTCCCAATACCTGTGATCAAGAAGGAAAAACACTCTCTGCATCTGAACTACAGAAAACCACTGTATGACACCGAAGAATCTTGTTGAATGTAATTCATACCAGCAATGTGTCCAGAGCATCAATGAGTGTGAGGGAAAAACTTGAAGGAAAAAGGGACAAATAGAGAGGTCATAATGCTAGAATATGATTTCTGAATCTTCTGAATTATGTGTTCCACTATTAAAGATAATATATTACAGACAAAACTCAATTCCAATTCCAATTCAAAACCTGCAGCAACTTTTTTGTGTATTTTGTGCCAAAAATTCATTGAATGTAAGTGAGAATTTTACTCTGACCAAGTTCAATTGAAAGAACCCCATTGCTGTCCATTTTAATCTAGTGAATCATTATTTTTTAATTTTTTTAACGTCATGTCAGCAGCAAGGCTTTCTTCACGCAGAGAACACAGTGAATGACAAAAATCTTACAATTAACAAAAAAAACACATTAGGCCTAAATATTTAAGATTAATACAAGACAAATGTCCTAATTTTGAAGTACATCATTTAAACTGATCTCTGAGTAAAATGTCTTTTTGGATTAAAACTGTGCAGTCCAGTAAAATACGTTTAACATTGGAGTTTGACAAAGAAGGCATGTCGATAGTTCTTCACCTTTCAAGAAATAACCATGTGCAAATCTTTTATGACCTAAATGTCCCCAAGTTAAAAACTTGATCATGCCTAGATTTAAAATGACTAAAAACCTTCTCATTATTCTAGGTCTTAGTTAATTTAACTTAGTGTCACAGCTTTCATCCCATTGGGTCTGTCACTTGATGGTAATAGAAGAATTTGACAAGCTGAAAGCCTCCTTCGCGGTGATGTCTGCTCTCTTGTTATCGAATAAACGAATATATATATGATGGTCGTGTGTGTGTTAATATTTATAAATACTGTTTCCAAAAAGAATTAATTTTGACAGAAAAAATGTCTGATTGTCTTTTGGTGATTTCTATATACCGGTAAGCTAAATTTGGCAGATCTGTTAGTTTATTTATTTTACGGATGCACCAATATTACAATTTTGGACGATACCGACAGCCGATAATTCTTTACATTTTAAAGCCGATAACCGATATATTGGCCGATAAATCTAAATCCAAATTTTTATATAATTTTAACCTGATTACAAAAACAAAAGTCTCACCATTAAAAGCAATGTCCCAAGCACACAATTATAATGTTCTCATTATAATTTTATAAAGCCAATATGACAGACTTGCCCTGCACATGTTGCACTGAACCATATTTTTCTTTTTTAAAGGGATAGTTCACTCTGAAATTAAATTTTGGTATGTTTTAGCTTACCTCAAGGGCATCCAAGATGTAGGTGTCTTTTTTTCCGCAGTAGTTTCAATTTTGATATTTTTAGGTCAAACCGTTCTTGTCTGTCAGTCATTTAATGCAGGTCTGTGGTCACTGTCTCAAAGAGCATGCACAGAGTCCAAATTAAACAATTCCCCATCGTAAGTACACATTGATGGCCTAAGACACGAAACGAGCGGTTTGTGTGAGAAAACGAACAGTATTTATATCGGTTTTACCTCTTATACACAGCCACGTCCAAGTGATCTGAGGGCGCGCGTGCATCCTGGTGTGTGACGTGTACGCAGACTGGTGCATAGATATATATATATACACTAGATGTCGCCTTGTCTACGGCATTCATTAAAAACTGCGTGGCCGAGGCGACATCTAGTGTATGTGCACCAGTCTTCACCAGATCACTTGGACGTGGCTGTGTTATAAGAGGTAAAAACGATATAAATACTGTTCGTTTTCTCACACAAACCGCTCGTTTCGTGTCTTAGGCCATCAATGTGTACTTACGATGGGGAATTGTTTTAATTTGGACTCTGTGCATGCTCTTTGAGACAGTGACCATAGACCTGCATAATGCATTATATGACTGACAGACAAGAACGGTTTGACCTAAAAATATCAAAATTGAAACTACTGCAGAAAAAAAAGACACCTACATCTTGGATGCCCTTGAGGTAAGCTAAAACATACCAAAATTTTATTTCAAAGTGAACTATCCCTTTAAGAGATTCAAAAGCATCATGCTGAACAGTGTGCATCTGAAGTGTCTCAGCTGAAGGAAACAATCCATTATTTATCGGCTTTAATATATCGGCCAATTTTTCTTATTGGGCCGATAACGATAACATTAATGAACATATATCGGCCGATACCGATATGGTGGCTGATATATCGTGCATCCCTAATCTATTAATTTTAGTTTTGGGGGAGAATATAATGTGTTTTCATTGGTTAACTGCTGTCTTGTTTGCTGGCCACATCTATTCAGATGCATGTATACATTTTAACATTTGTGACTAACTGCCGAAGAGCGAAATTGTAGAAATGTAGTTTGCCTCTCATTAATGCAGTTCGAGAGTGTTGTGGCAGTGTGTGCTGTCCTTTTGTTTTCCTTGTTATTGAAGAACAGAAATGTTTCTGCTGTAAACTCATACCTTCCCCAAGTGTCCTGTCCATCACATGTCAGGGGTCTCAACTCATCATAAGGATATGCGTTTTCTAAGTAGCTGTTGTAAGCATGATAAAACATCGACTTTATTCTGTCCCTGTTAAGACAAATAAAACAGACAACAAATATCAAACCACTTTAACCAGGAATGATTGTCAATATTCCTCAAAGCAGTGTAAGGCATTATGACAGGTGCCTAGTTTCAGCTGACTCCTGTATTTACACATGAGCATAATGGCAAAGCCGATTGACTGACAGCAAATACCCCTTCCTGACCATGAAGGACAGAGATTCATACTTGTTAAAGCAGTTGTAACTACTTATTTACTCTATACGGCACCCCGATCATCTGGCCCTCTTATTACACATCAATAATTAAAGATGAATTAGCGTATCATAAATGAATCTCACCTGTAATGAGACATTTCCTGCTCAGTAAAATCTCTGCCTTTAACATGACTGATGATGGGAGACAGGTATGTGGCGCAAAAAACGGCGGAGAAAAGGAAAGTAAGCATCAAGTAACGAGATGTGAGCAGACATAAACAATACTATAATTTCAAGCGACATGGATATGCACAAATACTACAAACAGTGACAATAGGAAGTGCACGTAGTGCGCATGCGCATGGGAGAATGCTGACGTGCAGGTAACACGCGCTGTTTTAAAATAAAAGCCCCGCGACTGCTACAGAGAACATATAAAAGTCATTGTTTCTAAAAAAAAAAAACGATTGTGAATAAATAATAATAATAATAAAAATGCATTTCACAGTTTGAGTCTTTTAAAAAAGCTTTTATTTATTTATTTTTAAACCTACTTACAGTAAAAGTGGACTAATGGAAAGAATCAACAAAACAATACATAAATCAGCAGCACCATTGCAGCAAAATTATGGATAAACTGACGTCCATAATGAGTTTCTGAACATTGGAAGTGTTGATATGATGAAATGCCTGACAGTTTCCAAACATTCCACCATCCAATAAAACTTCAAACACTGTAATTCAGAGAAATAAACACCTTCTTCTACCCAACACATTTTAACAGATGAATCCACTGAAATAACATGAGATAAGTTACTGAGTGTATTTTGTATAGTGTTAGTTGGACCAATGAGAACATGAATAACGTAGTCAGCGTTAAATTATTACAGCTGTAATTTTGGCTCAATTTGCAGCACCAGATGTGAGTGTCCATATATATGTGCATCTAACTGTGCGTAACTGTACTTAACATGAATATCTTTTGAACTTGCTATGCATAAACCATATATAGAGCTATCAAATAAAACATATACAACCAGAAGAAAGATAATCATACGATTTCTTATGAGCTTGACACAATCTCAGTGTATCATTTCACTGAAGGAGTATTATACAAAACACTTGGTGTTCTTTTTTCTTTAAGTGAAAGTGAATAAATAATGATAAAGGGAAAATGAATGTGCATACTGTTTTAAATAATGTGGTGTGGACGGATCTGAAGTGTGATTTAATACGCCGTCACACTCAGCAGCCTCTGCCAGCAGTTTATGAGTCTTCCCATCATTTTCATTCTCCACTGATGTCTTCCTTTACGCTTCTTCCCCGGCTCGCAAGATGCTTTCTTGCATCTGTTTGCCTGCAAAGTAATATATTTTCCTAAATCATCACCTTTTTATTTCAGATTATTACTATTCAAATTAACTTTATTTTGATTATTCAAGCCACAATCAATCAATCAATCAATCAATCAATCAATCAATCAACCAATCAGTCAAATCAATATCTAGTAAATAAATAAAATACTTTCTAAATAAAAACATTTCTAGATGATGTTATCCTCTGTTCATTTCAGATGACGATTATTCAGTAAAAATTCAATTAATTTAATAATTAAATAATTAAAATTTATTTCAGAATATAAATATTCAGATTAATGTTTTTAATTATTCAATCAACAAATAAACAAACAAATTAATTAATTTCTAGATTCTTACCTTCTGTTCGTTTTAGAATATAATTAATTATTCAGATTAACTTTATTTTGATAAATAAATACATTTCTAGATAATGTAATCCTCTGTTTAAGATTATAATTATTTATATTCATTTTTTTTGATAAACAAACAAACAAACAAATATATTTATTTTGAATGATCATTGTTCAGATTATTGTTTTTAATTATTCAATCAACAAACAAACAAACAAACAAACAAACAAATTATTTAATTTCTAGATTGTTACCTTTTGCTTGTTTTAGATTATAATTAATTATTCAGATGAACTTTATTTTGATAAATAAATAAATAAGTTTCTAGATCATGTAATCTTCCATTTATTTCACATTATAATTATTCGGATTAACTTACTTTTGTTAAATAAATTAATTAATTAACTAGTTTCTTGATCATGTAATCTTCCGTTTATTTCACATTATAGTTATTCAGATGAACTTTAGTTAGATAAATATAACAAACAAATAAAAAAAATAATTTCTAGATGATGTAATCCTCTGTTTATTTCACATTACATTTATTCAGATGAACTTTAGTTAGATAAACAAACAAACAAACAAACAAACAAATACATTTCTAGATGATGTAATACCCTGTTTATTTCACATTATTATTATTAATAAGATTAACTTTTTGATTATTTTGATCATTCAATCAGCAAACAAACAAACACTATACCAAGCTTTGGGGTCTGCAGCAGTTTTTTCGGATGAGCTGTGCCATCTGTCCCACCACCTTCGCCATGTCCCCGCCTCTGTCCACTCGGCCCCGCTGCTGCCTCTTGCTTTCACTCAAGCATCTGAAGATTTGGGTCATATTATAGATGTCTCGCAGGATACGGTGAACCTATCGCAAAACAGACGAGCGATTATTAAGACGCCACCAAAAAGAGAAGCGCTCGGTATATCAACAGTCTCTAGAAAACATCAAAGACAAAGTACAGTGTATTAAGGAAACATACATGTGTCTATGTACAGGTGGCTGTACCTTCTCAGAAGGACAGTGGTCCTTTTCTTTTGATATGTCAAATGAACCAGTCAGATTCTGGGCCAAGAGTGAAAAGAGCAAACACAATCAGTTCACCTTCTACAGATAACCAGAAGAGGGCAACAAGTGAACACATATTCATAACTAATCTTCCAGTAGTATGAGAGAATGCTTATATAATTTGTTAAAAGATCAAACAAGAACAGCAAGTCACATGTTACATAAAAACTCTGTTTTCGTGGATTCTGCTTATCTGACATGACACTCACCAGGTTTTGGAGCTCGACCAGGGTGACGGCCCTGTAGGTGCTGATGATCACAGAATAATCACATGCGCGTTTCCCGTGGGCCACTGCGAGCAGCAGCATTACAGCCACACAGACAGCAGGCCTGTTCACACACTGAGCAAAACAATCACATTATCAATTATCCTAAAGCATCTCATCATGTAACATTGATGATGGGACATTTTCCTTTGTGCAGAACCTGATGCACCAGTAGCCTATCATATCCTCAAAATATAGTTCATCATTATTTACCCAATTCATTTAATCTCACTGATAACTGTGGTAACTTTAAGTCTTAAAGAGATAGTTCACCCAAACATTTTAATTCTGTCATCATTTACTCACCCTGAACAGTTCTAGGGCACCATTGAACTATGCACCACTAATATGGAAGTCTTTCTTCAAAATATCTTCTTTTGTGTTCAAAAAATTCACACGTGTTTGGAATAACCCGAGGGTGAGTAAACGATGACAGGATTTTCAATTTTGAGTGAACTATCCCTTTAAGTGTTTTACACAGAACAAATCATAGTGCAGACTCTTGATCTCTTGAGTTTTACATGGCTGCTATAAAGTCAAATGACCAGAATGCCTGTCAAAGCTCCATAAAACATGTCATAATGCATATGGCAATAGGCCTGCAACTACTATATTTAGAGACTTCTGCTCTGATCAAAGCATAAACAATTCACATTGAGTCACATTTTGAATAAACAAACTGATTCATATTATAATTATCCATTTCAAAGCATTGTTACATTAAATCAAAGTAGGCCTAAAAGTAAAAACTATGCAAAGATTATCATTCCTTACCAGTACTGCCTACTAAATAGACTACTTTATTAGTTGTTTTCAACTTTATATTTGGTCTCACTGAAGAATTAGATTTTGTTTTTACGTTTTCCACCTATATAATAGAAAAGTAAAAAATGCTGGGTTGTTTCGACACATGTTTGGGTCAAATGGACAAATCAAATATTGGTTTATTTATATTTTTAAACCCGCTTGGGTTTGTCCATATTTGACCCACACATGGCTTGAAACAACCCAGCATTTTTTAGAGTGTACTCTTAGACACGTTTTATATATTTTTTTAGAAAAGCATGCAGTGTAACTGTTAACTTATTAATTCTGGGATTAAATAGGTTAATTTAGAATCTGATAACGATACTTAGCCTATCTATTAGTATTAGTAATAGTTTTGCAAGTTACTGATTTTTCAAGAAACAGAAGACAGAATACAGCCGTAGTGCGCATGAGGGATCTTACCATTGACCATGGGATGAAGAGGGACTCTTGCGCGCACCAGTCAGGGCTTGGAAATGTGGACATGGTCCAGCGGCGTCCAACGCCTGTTACATGTTTCTCACCGAACACTTCAACAACGGTCCGACCGGAAAAGAGAATCAACCTTAAAAACGCGTTTTTGGTCTAGTTAGAGTCGGTGGTCTGGCGAGAGGCGCGTTGATGAGGCTTAACCGCGTCCATTCCAGCATTGGTGAAAGAAAAGTGTCGAGGCTCTCATGTGTCTCCGCCGTCACGGGCTGCTGCTGCCATCGCGCTTCTGATTTCACCAGGTCTCTAGTCTGATCAAGTCGAGAAAAATTCCGCGATCAATCAACTTTGCGCTTTGTTTCGGTTTCGGCGGGAGATTGCTTTATAAACCTGGTGCACTTAAGGGTTTGAATCTTCACTGGACCTGGTTGCGATCAGGAAATGACTCTTTATTTCTACACTGATTCATGGACAGACGAAAACCTTCATCTTTTTATAGTCCAAACATTTGTGTGAGGTTTCAATGTGCAGAGAGTAGTGTGGTTTGTGTCAGGCTGATAAAATCACCACATGTTTTTTACATTGATTAGATTTTTTTTCTGAAGGAAATTCCAGTAATTAAAAGGCAGAGAAATAATAGTGATAATGGCAGGGCAGGGTCATCTTCAGGGGAATGTCGACAATTCAGGTCCAGCTCTATTGTTTCTGAACCTTACTCATGTTATATCAGCTCAGCTGAATAGTAAATTAATAAAAAATTCACATCAGAGCTGCATTGCTGTAGCCATAATGCTCAACGTTAACATTGTTTTCAATGTACAGTAGGCCTATACTCAGATGTGAATACAGATGGAAGAATAGACCAATCACAATTCAGTAGGCTATGCAAAATAAATGCAAGAAACAAAACTGTATCGAAAAATTGCTATAGCATCATAAGTCACTTCTAAAACATAAAAACATTTCAAAAATGTATCTTTGACCTGTTAACTGCCCCACTAGTGGGAATCTTAGCACACTTTTTTTTTTGCCTCCTCCCTACCTCCCCTTTGCCCTCCCCCTTATAATCCGTACTATTTTATAATCAAATAGTTGTCTAATCTTGACGAAACACATCGTTGGAACGGTCTTAGACTTCAACGGGGATTCATATTTGGTGAAATGTATTAAGTTATATTGTGACAAATGTATTAATTTGTGACAGGAGAATGCATCAACAGTGTCACGCAGTGGCTATTTTTGATATAGAGCCTAAACAAAATCGTTACAACCTCAAATTTTGTGATATCAACAATACTGAAGGACTGTGCCGAGTTTGGCAGCCGTAACTTGAAAAACTCTAGAAGTTATAATTAGAAAGAGTTTAGATATTTCAAAACAAAACCTTAACATAAGTAACCTAAATCAACAGAACTGATATCTGAAACAAATCAGACTTCATTTATTTTCTGATAATCAAGCAGCACATTTACACATACGCATAATGAGAAGCAGAATAAGAGGCTATGACATCGTTCTGGCAATTAATGTTCAAAATGTACTCTCTATCAATCTCTGGGTGTGACTAGACTTTACAACACCCTGAACATACCAGCATGTGTAATGAAAACAGCCCGGAATCATCACTGTTCCAGAAAGACAAACACACTAAAAGTGGGAAAATAGGCATTAAAATATAAAAATCCACAGACTCAAAAACAACATTATTTGCTAAACCAAACATGCTCAGATTTGTGTATCTGATATTAGTCCCACAGCTTAGAAGGTGTTTTTGATCTTTGCAGCGACGAGGACCAGGATCTCTCCGATGTTCTTCTGCCAGTTGAGAATGTGCTTGGATTCGGCACACCACAGCTCGCCGTGCCGCGGTTCTGCATTCTCACAGCGTTTCTTTACCTCCTGCTGTTGCTCCTGAGGGAGAGAACAACAGAGTAAGGAGATGAGATCTCACACAAGACCTGGATTCACCAGTCCAACTGATTGGACACGTCTCGGGTTACGACTGTAACCCTTGTTCCCTGAGAAGGGAACAAGACACCGTGTCGGTAACGACACTTTGGGGAGCGCCCCTCAGTGTAACGCGTCTAAAGTACGTATGGAACTAATCCAATCCTGATTGGTGTTGTGTCATGACACAGCGTGTGACGGCATACACGGAAGCTACGAAGGAATGCCGCCACACAACAGAGTTAGCTTCTGCGATTGAAGCAAGCCGCTCCCAGGCAGGGGAGGCATGGCAGAGGGACGCAGCGTCTCGTTTCCTTCTCAGGGAACAAGGGTTACAGTCGTAACACGAGACGTTCCCTTTCGAGGGAACTCGCACTGCGTCGGTAACGACAATTTGGGGAACGAATACCCACTATGCCACAACGAATCCTGCCTGTCTTAGTGTGAAACTGTGTCAGGCTCAATTTAGGATGAGAGGACTCGTGTGCCCGGCCTAGAAGGAAGGTGCAGACTGTTGAACCTAGTGAAGGTATGTGGGGAAGCCCAGACAGATCTCCTGAATGGGGGCCCCTGAGAGGAGGGCTCTAGAAGATGCCATGCTTCTCGTAGAATGAGCCCTCAAGGCCAAAGGTGAAGGTAAACCACGCACCTGATAGGCCAAAGCAATTGCCTGAACTATCAAGTTACTAATGGTCTGCTCAGAGGCGGGAAACTCTTTCCTGGGTGACCCGAAACACACCAACAACTGATCTGACTTCTTTCATTGAGATGACTTCCGAATGTAGATACTCAATGCACTGACAGGGCAGAGCAGATGAAGTCTCTCTTCTTCCACCGGCTCATGAGGAGGGGGATAAAAAGCCAGCAGAACCGTGGACCGTGCCATGCTAGAAGGGACCATAGGCACAGAGTCAGGTCTGGGATGCAAGATAGCTTCAACTCTTTAACAGCTTTAATAGCTTTAACGAGGCACGTTGAAGAGATAGAAAAGGCCTGGAGGTCCCCCACTCTTTTGAGGGATGTAATAGCCAGGAGAAAAGCAACCTTGAGCGTTAGGTTCTTAGCGGAAGCTGACTCCAAAGGTTCGAAAGGGGCCATTGACAGCCCTTCGCAGGTCGGGATCCTGACACCCCCTCGAGGGCTGCCTGGGCATGCTGTTCTCCCAAACAGTGCACACAAAGCTTCTGTGTGTGTCCCCCCCTGTAAAGTATCTCGAGCAGGGATGCACACCACTTGAACTATTCACCCACCATTATTTTTCTTTTGAAACAAATGCTTTATGACAAACAACACCAAATAGATACTTCACACAACACAGAGCGCTTGCTGAAGAGCGAAAGCTAACTGTTGTGTGGCGGCATCCCTCTGTAGCTTCCGTATGCCGTCACACGCTATGTCATGACAACTCCAATCAGGATTGGATTAGTTCCATACGCACTTCAGACGCGTTACGCTGCCCAAAGTGTCCTTACCTCAAAAGGGAACAAGCAGCACACCCTTCAAAGTTTCTTCCGTTATGTTCCACAGAAGAAAGAAAGTTACAGGTACAGGTGTGGAACGGGTGTGTAAATGACGATAGAATTTTTATTTTTGCATGAACGATTTCTTTCAAAATTTAATTTACAATCACTGCATCACACACACACACAAAGATCTGAGAATAAACCAGGTCCTGAAGAACACATTAATGTAATAATGTGACTGAATGCTTACTTCTGTCCCATGCTGAAGCTCAAACTTGTAGAAGAATCCCCAGGTGTCACCCAAGTCTGGTTCAATCTTTACCGTCCGTAGGAACCACTCTCTCGCCTTCGTTATCTTTCTCTCACTCCAGAACAATCTGCACACAGTACACAAACACAGATATAGCATAAATGCAACTGAAAATGTCAGCCTGTTCTTGCAGATAAAAGAAAAAAAAACACAGGAGGAATGTGGGTGGGCAAACTGGAATTTAGGGTTGGGAGAATTTTGGCAATAGTCTGGTTTGAAGTCTTACTTGGCCACAGCCAGAAGTACATGAGGATCATGTTCACACTTTTTTAGTGCGTCAACACTCTTGGTCTTGCGCTGAGGTCTGGCCTCCAAAAACACTGCTTCGGCCCAGAGGATACCTAACAGGAAGAAGTGAGTGTTGAGGTGTGATATTGTGCAGAGGCTCTTGAAGAATCTGTTCATGGGTGAAAGGCATGGCTTACCAGAGTTAGGACACTCCTGAAGGGCTTTGGCCATGAGTGTGTTGGCGATGTTTTTCAATCCTGCTCTGTATTCAAGTCGGACAGACTCCAGCCTAGAGAAATTGAGATTAAAATCACTTACTATTATTTTGGTGAGTCATACAACTATAAAGAAATTAAAATGAAACGACTGCATGTAGCCTTGAGCAAAAAGTAGTTCTGCCATTTTTCGATGAGTCCTCATTGGATCCAAGTTCATGCCTCACATGGTACTGTGATGAGAACTCAGCTTATGAATATCAACTAGGTAACATGATATTCACCTATTAAGTTTGAAAACTGAAAGGCCGGGATTAGTAATTAGTTGCTGGGCAGCTGTTAAACTGATGAATCCCGCTACAGCAAAGGCATTTCTTGTAAATATTAAATAGGTTCTCATTGAATTTTAAGGCCCAGACACATGAATTAAAGATTGGTGTCAAATTGCGTCTGAATCAAAAGTTGGGTTTGAATACACTGCAAAGACTACAGTCAACGTTCAACTAGCCGTATGTTTTACACCAGCGTGAGAGGAAATAACTCTCCATTCCAGCAGGTGACAGTAGTCTATATTCGTAACTAAGCGCTTACGTTTTGAGCCTGCGAGAGATAAATAACTCTCCTTGCCAGCAGGTGACAGTAGTCTATATTCGTAACTAAACGCTTACGTTTTGAGCCTGCCAGAGATAAATAACTCTCCTTGCCAGCAGGTGACAGTAGTCTATATTAGGGGTGGGGGAAAAAATCGATTGTTAGATGCATCGCGATGCAGACGTGGACAATTCTGAATCGATTCACAAATGTCAAAAATCGATTTTCTAAAAATATATATTTTTTTCTAATAGCGTAATATTGACGGAACGCAAAAGGCGGAACTAGCGGACGTGCAGTGCGCGGACAGTCTGTGGCGTGCACATAACAGAGACGCACGATGGCTGAGCGCCAAATTCGAACGGCACCCTCTTCGTTAAAAGCTAACGTATGGAAAATTGGCAATTTCATTGTTACCTATTTAGTATTTTTTGTATGAGAGCTGCTTTCTGCATTGTTTAGTTTTCACATCAATATGCTGTAAACCGATCTGTTATACGTACGTTATACTGCCCTCCACAGTCACAGTATGTATCAGTGAAATGCCAGTCACAAAAAGTAAAATTTTGACTGTGCTGTGAAAAAAAAAAAAAAAGATGCATCGATAATCGTTACCCTCTGAAATGTAATCGTAATCGAACCGAATTGTGAGGTCCCTAGAGATTCCCACCCCTAGTCTATATTTGTAACTAAGCGCTTACGTTTTAAGCCTGCGAGAGAGAAATAACTCTCCTTGCCAGCAGGTGACAGTAGTCTATATCTGATATTCGAAAAGGGGAAAACGGAAGAGCTAAGACTGCGGATATACAAACAAAGCAGCAATTAATCATATTGATCAGTTGGTCATCACTTTTTTCATTCCAGACAACCATGCCATTGTGAAAATATTTGCATATTGGTTGATGCTCAGATGACAGATGAGATGAAGTCATTTGCTTGCCTGTCATCACTTGTGTTTTTCTTGAGCACTGATTCGCGACCTGAACAGCCAGTCAGTGACCTCTCTCATCAACGTGCTTCACTGCTGACATGCTTTATCATACACAAAAGCAAGGCAGAGGTCCAACTATTGCCAAAAAAACTGAGCTGACAAGACGCTCAACAATGGCCGAAATTGTCCGACTGTTGGTTTGGTGTCACTCTGGCCTTTACGTGGCAACGTCAGACCAACTGAATTAATATTCATGAGCTGAGCCTTTGACATAGTAGAATATTTTGCTACCTGCATATGAATTTAGTCCGTAACGAATCTATAGACTCATTATTCCTGTTTTACATTTTGATATGGGCTTTGTACTGAAGTGCAAGAACCTCTGGCATGGTTTCTTACCAAAGCTCAGGGCTTTGTGGATTCTTGAGGCGTGCTTTCTCCAAGATGGCTCGAGCACGCGTGAGCTGCCCAACTCTCTCCTCCAGTCGAGACAGGAGGACCCATAATGACATGGAATGAGGGCACTTCTTCAGCTAAACGGATACATTAGAAGAACATTATGACAATGACACTTTTTTTTAACACATTTTCACTGAAAAAACAAGTTTGTTCTTAATATTATTTGGACTTGGATTTTGCATTACTTGAAAACCTTCACTCTAAAGGGTTAAATTAGGGACCGTTCGGTATTTATGGAAAGGACCACCGGAGGAAAATAGGGGAGGGTCATGTCTTTTTATTCTTTGTTGAGGGGAGGGTCATCCAACTTTCTTTAGTCTAGGGGAGGGTCACCCAACTTTTAAATTCATGAAAACAGCAACATTTCAAAGTGGCTTGTTTGCTGCATATCTTTTACATGTAGCTCCATGTTGCTCTCGCGGTATCAGCCCCCCATCTATATCAGATGGGTCTGACCCAACAAAAATCCAGTTTGGCGCTGTTTGACAGTGCGCGCGCACTTCAGTACGCGCTCAGAAAAAGTGCATCATGTCAGAACAGAACGCCAGTGAAATGTTTACCCGGCAAAGCTTTAAAGCACGAGCAAATAATGAACTTTTGTGATTGCGAATAAATGCACAGTGTCCTGTGAGTGTAACTCTACCGCTGCATTAACATGTGTGATGTGAATGTACATCGAGTTTTACGTTGAATATACTGAAATTGCCACCATAACAGTGGAGTGTGATGTGTAAGATGTAGGGCTACCACATCTTTAAATTACTATTAGTATTATTTAAGTTAACATAATAAAATACGTAGACCTACACCAAAAAGCTAGTTGAGGATAAATTCGTTAAAATTGGGCAATTCCAGCGTTATGGACGTGACATTTGCAGTCAAAACTTGAAATATAAATTCTCAGAAAATGCATTTAATACCAATAAACGTCTGTTAATATATACTCCCTTAAAAAGGAGTCAAGACATTAGAAAAATATCAGTCTACACATGCGTTTTATATTTAATATGAAGGAAATACACGTGACGTGACAAAAAAAATCTTTAACTTTTAGGTGGCAAACTATTTTTTAGTAATTCTATGAATTACACTGCGCAAACCAAAAGATCTAGATCGAAGAATCTCGTTTTTTTATTAATTGTATCTTAATTTTAATCAATGTTTCATCAACCAATTGCCTGGATTTAATAAATAAGTAAATGTAGTAGAAAATAGATAATCATGACACGGAGGCGCCGGCGAGTGAACTGGACTGAATGAAATGTGCATTTCTCTCTGGCACGTTCTGCGAAGATCACAACGCATCGTCAACTTCATCTTTGCAGTCGACACAGAAAACACTTGTTTATTAATAAACAATTAAAATGTCTCCTTGCTATATTTGACATATTCATAATCATTACTTGTGGTGGTTCTTTGTGACAGCATTTAGATGCTTTATTGGCAGCGCCACCCACATGTTGAACGCGTCACACCGCATCAGCACCGAAAACATGATTTTTTTTTCAAATCTAAAATCAAAAATCGTGATACGAACCGAATCGTAGGTTTGGTCTATCGTTACAGCCCTAGTAAGATGAGAAAGCAAGAGTTTATGGTTGTAAAAAAAACAATGGCTATCTGAACATCTTTGCCAAGTGCAAACCAGTACAGAAGTAGGCTAATCAATAAATTATCGGGGAGGGTCATGCCTTTTTTCACAATCATTTTGGAGGGTCGTAGAAAAATGTATTGCTGGCGAAGGGAGGGTCGTGTATTTTTTGACTACAGATCTCAAAACTCCTCCGGTGGCCCCTTAAATAAAAAAACGAACAGTCCCTTATGGTAAAGCATCTCCTCTAGATCCCCAAAACGTACTCCCTGGTTGTAGGCCTCCCTTGCTTTGTCGATGCTTTCTGACTGTTCCTCGATCTGTCCTCTCATCATCCAGAGTTTGGGGAAATCCTCATAGTGCTTTAGGGCCTCTGTACACAACTCCTGTGCTGCTTCAATATTACCCAGCACCCACTCCAGCTTTACCGACTTCATAAACACCTACAAATAACACAGAAAGCAGTTATGACAACTCATATAATGCTTTTTAACAGTCTTTAAAGTCTCTCTGATGTAGGTGTCATTTTGAACATGACTTTTGAGGGTGTGTGAAACGCATAGGGTCTGTAAGTGCAAAAAAAATAGCCAGGGAGATTTTCATGATGCCTTTCCCGTATGAAGCTCACATGGCTAGTTTCCATAGGTGCAGGAAATCATAAATTGCGGGTTGTTTGTTTTTTTTGATAACATTAGCACTTATGAGGAATCCTGCCAAGTGCTCGAGGTACATTTGATCCTTTGATATTTGTATAGATGCTGACACTCTTTACTGGAGCCAAAAGTTAAACAAGCCCAGGCAGGAGGCTATTCTAGCACCTTCTATTCTCTATTTCCTCCCAAAAATCCCACAGTACTTCTGTCACATCTGCTGTGAGCTGCTTACCAGTCCACTTAAAGAGCTCATCTGACATAATCCCTAGCCACATTTGTGTAGTTATCTTGTAAAAACAATACTGTGCAAAGTCACCAACACTGAATCAATAAACATTTGTATTACTGGCTTCATGCTTGTTGTTTCGCGTCGAACACAGTGACACGCAGACATGTTCATAACTCTCTGACACGGAGTCCATATTTTTCAAGTCCAAGCTGAAGTCATGTCTCAACACTTAATATTTTATGGCAAGTTCAAGTCAAGTCTAAAACAGCTTTTGATTTTTTTTTTTATGAGAGTGGGGTAAAATGAGTCAGTGGGTAAGCTGTGTCAGCCCCTTAATCTAGCAAACTGCATGTGAAGATAGATAGATAGATGGATAGATGACATATAGATAGATGATAGATGATAGAAGATGGATAGATGATAGAAGATGGATAGATGATAGACAGATGATAGAAGATGGATAGATGATATATATATATATATATATATATATATATATATATATATATATATATATATATATTTATATTATATATATATATATATATATATATATATATCATCTATCCATCTTCTATCATCTGTCTATCATCTATCCATCTTCTATCATCTATCCATATATATATATATATAGATATATATATATATATATATATATATATATATATATATATATAGATTAATCTAGATTAAAATGGCTCATTTGAATTCTGCCGAAGGCATTCAGAATATGTGTGCTACCCAAATAATGACTATAAAAGTAAGTCTTTGTGAACGGGTTTCTCAAGCCAGGTGGCGCATTAGACCAGGGGCTCATCTCCTGTTTCCAAAATGCATCACAGACTGCTTGAGAAAGCTGTTCTACTCATAGACTGTAAAGGTTACTACTGTACTGGTACCGTCCATAGGCAACATTAGGTAGGCCTATGTTATTATCAACTACTATAGGCTATCAATTAGGGATGGGCGATATGGCCTAAAATCTATACTGTGATATACATTGCAGCCTCTTGCGATAACGATATACAGTATATTATAATAAAACCATTTCAGAACAGGTTACACAGACCCTGCTAAACAACTGCTAAATGTATTTTTTTTAAAGGGTATATGTAGTTTTGAGAACATATATTGTGCAAAACTGTAAATATACAACATAATTTTGCAGATAAATAAAATTTAAGTACACTAGCTGCAGAGACTTAAGTAGGTCTAATGTTTATTATAGCTTTGAGCTTATGAAACCCCAAATTTAAAGTGATAATATTGTCTAACTGATGTCTTTTCAGTTAAAAAGAAACACAACAACGAATCTTAAAATCGGGCATAGACAGAGATTATGTGTTAACGTTACACCACTAAGATATATTGGAATGAGAATAATACGCGCGCGCTGGTATTCAGTGATATCATGTTTCGTTTTGAATTTGAGGTGGTAGAACGGATTAACGGATTAGTCGTGTGTTAACTTACCGAACCGTTACCCCACACACTCTGTCTATAGTTTGCTGCTGTTTGTCGGACGGCTTAAATCCGAACCAAGTCCAAATAATGGATGTTGCAGCTTTCACTTTCAGCCGTGTTTACTTAAGATGACGACGAATATGCGTTGCAGCCGGGTTTACCTCGCGGCCGCGGGTAGATTGCGTCATCATCTCCCAACCCAATTTGGGGAATAGATTAACGGCGATATTTTTTTTATCGCGCGATAAGAGTCTCGCTGCGTTAACGCCGATAACGGCCCACCACTAATATATATATATATATATATATATATATATATATATATAAATAAAAAGTAAAAATAAAATTATATATATATATATATATATATTTTTTTTTTCTTCTATTTTAAGTTTAATTGAAATGTAAATCAGTCACACATTCGGCAAAGATTCAAATCAACCCTTCACATGATGCCTAACATGAGGCAAGGTATCACTGGTTCTTTTTAGGTATATTAAGTTGCTAGGTTAATATCTAGGTTTATTAAGTTTAACCTAATCTCGGCTGACATGTGTATGTGCTGCCTCACAGATTCACTTAAATTTAGCCTACTTTCCACCGCACCAACCCGTCATGCCATGGTACGCTTACAAAACAAGCAAAACAGAAAAATCTCTTTTCATTAGCCATGCCTTTGTAAATCGTCTTCCTGCTAGTGTCACATTCAAAACCCTGTTGCACAAGCACTTTTACAGGGTGACTCACCCTTCATCTACATCTCATCGCTTATCTCTTTAAATCAAAATAAAAGAGAAATCACAACAACTTGCAGAACCGAAACTGTGTGTTCCCGGCAGATGGGTGTCCCCAGCATGACACAGCAGCAGTTACATCTATCTGACAGTCAGTGGGCTGGTCTGAACACTGGGCCGCTCACCCTGGCAGTGGGGGCGCTGCTTCGGGCCTTGGCCAGCAGCCTGCGCGCTCTCTCGTACTCGTTATTCTCCGATTCCAGCTTCACGGCAGCCAGCCAGATCTCTTCACTGTTGGGGTTAGCCTAACACAAAGAGAGTGACAGAAAGAGGAGGGATGAGTTTTTACTGGCCTTCATCCCAGTGAACACTTCAATGCTGCAAAAAGTGGAACGATTAGTTTCAGGAAATGAGTGTGCACTCAGAGCACTGATACGCAGTTTAGCTTTAGTTTTTTTGTTGTTGTTGTTCTGCTTCTTTAATTTGAAGTTTTGTTTGGTTGAAGTGTTCTTTCAGTTATGACTAGACCAGTTATGACACTGAATTTGCCATTTTTTCCTCCCACGCTTTCCACACTGATTGTGAGGGGAAATATGAAAAAAACAATTTAAATAGTATCTTTTTAAAAATAAAATAATACTTTAATTCAGCAAGGACACATTAAATTGATCAAAAGTAACAGTGCAGACATTTATAATATTAGAAATTATTTAAATTTCAAATAAATGCTGTTCTTTTACACGTTATATTCATTAAAGAACAATGAAAATAAGTCACAGTTTCCACAAAAATATTAAGCAGCATAATTGTTTTCAACATTGATAATAATAACAAATGTTTCTTGAGCATCAAATCATCATATTAGAATGATTTCTGAAGGATCATGTGACACTGAAGACTGGAGTAATGATGCTGAAAATTCAGCTTTGATCACAGGGATAAATTACATTTTAAAATATGTTAAAATAAAAAACAGCTCTTATAAATTGTAATATTTCACAAAATTACAGTTTTTACTATCGAATTCTCTAATGCTCACCATGGCTTTTTATTTAACAAAATTAATTAAAAAAATTATATAATAATAATTATAAAATAATATATATATATTAGGGCTGTCAAAAGATTAATCGCATCCAAAATAAAAGTTTGTGTTTGCATAATATATGTGTGTGTACTGTGTATAATTATTTTGTATATATAAATACACAGAAATATTTGCATACATATACTGTATATATTTATATATAATTTATATTATATATAAATATATTTTTTTAGATATAAATTATACAAAAATCAACATTTTTCTTAAATATATACAACATGCATGTGTGTGTATTTATATATACAAAATAATTATACACAGTACACACACATATATTATGTAAACACAAACTTTTATTTTGGTGTAAGCACAAACTTTTATTTTGGATGCGATTAATCGCGATTAATCTTTTGACAGCCCTAATATATATATATATATATATATATATATATATATATATATATATAAAATATTTTTTAAATAAACCTTTGTGAGCATTAGAGAATGATACTTTTTTTTATTACTTTTTTAAATCTAATAACGGTAATATTTCCATTTATTTGTTGTCAATTAAAAATGGCTTTAAAATGAATTAAAATACATAGGCAGTTAAGTGTGAAGACAACAGTCACCACAATTCTTCACAAGTATTTAGTGAATTACTTTTGTACAAATAAGTGCATGTTGTGCAGTTGCTTCATGATTACAATGCTGTGGTGTTAATTATATATAATAAAAATAGAAACGGCTGCCACTAATTGTGTAGTAATGGATCTTGAAGAGCCGACGGGGGCGGCACTTACCTGGAAAGCCAAAGCAAGGATACTTCTGGCTGCAGGAACGTCTCCGGCCAACCATTTAGATTTAGCACCCATGAGCCATAACACCTCAGCCTTGGGACAGTGAGCAACGGCCCTCTGCAACAGAGCCTCCAACGACTCTCTGAGAGAAAGAGACTCAAATCAGTTTAAATCAAAGTCTAATGGTCTAGAACAAATACAAGTGGGCAAACACAAATAGGCCTGGTTGTCTTCATGTCTCCATAGTGCCTGCGTGCGAACGCCCGGACAGAACCAATGGATGCTGATTGAAATTCAGTTCAGCCAGTGAGACTTGAAGAGGAAGTGAGTATTTCTCACCGTGTACCGTTGTTCTTCTCAAAGTAAGCGGCCCTCAGCCAGACGCTCTTCTTGCTGGGGAAGACCTGGAGCGCATGAGCGTAGATGGCACGAGCACACTCTAGAGCCCCATGAGACACACACTACAGCAAAAACAACAGCCAATCAGCATCAGATATCACAGTAATCACATCCAGCTGTAGTACTGCTGAAAAAGACATTATATAGCATCATAAATGATTGGAAACGGTTGTAATAAACAAATATGTGGTGCTGATTGAAAACAGAACGTGGGCGCGTGAAGGTGAGAGGATGTTTACACTGTCTGCGTCCTCCATCCATGTGTGTTTGCAGTCCTCCTCTTCAATGCCAATTCCAATCACAGCTCTGATCACAGCCTGACATGTGGCCACGCTGCCAGCCTTATCACACTCCTCTGCATCCTGAGACGGGATCACAAAACAGACATCGGTTACAAATCAACAGCCTGATATTGCCTGCGTGCAGAAGCATTTGAATATTTTTCTCTGATCTGGCAAAGCAGCTTAACTGAAAAATTTAACTCAATCCAGACTGGAATGTCTGTTGCATTTAATTTTGATTAAAATCCTCAGATGATAGCTTTAATTGAAAAATACACATGACAAGTAGTTAGTAAAGCCAGAGAACCTCTTAAACATGAAATCTAGCTCGTCAGACCTGAATCCATTGTTCACGGTTTATCTCCACGCCGTTGGCTCTCAGAGACGTGATGGCCCTGTCGATGATCTTCTCCACCATCTGTGTGTTGCCGTTGGCCTCCTCCAGCTTGGCAGCGGTGATCCAGATGTGCCGGTCAGTGGGAATGTTTTCACGGGCCTTGTTCAGAACGCGACGGGCATTCTCATACGTTTCTAATCGGGCCAGAGCCAGCCAGAGCTACGGGAGACAAGGACAACACTGTTAGAGCAATCTGATTTATGGCCCATAAACAGGTTTATGGGTTTTGGCTGATTAGGACCGTTCGAGTGTGTGTTGCTGTGTGTGTACTTGTAATCATGTTTGTGAGGAACAGGGGCCGGTTGCATTAACATAGCTATTATTAACACATTTTGGATGGTCCTCACTTTCTGAGAACCTTTTAAAGGCCAGTTTGAGGGTCAAGACTTGGTTTTAGGGATAAGGTTATAATTAGGGTAAGTTTAGGGTAAGGGTTCAGGTTAAGCACCTAGTGGTGATGGGTAGGGTTGGGGTAATGAGCTAGAGATTGCATTGTGTCAATGAATGTCCTAACAAGGAAAGATGTACAAGAGAGAGTGTGTGTGTGTGTGTGTGTGTGTGTGTGTGTGTGTGTGTGTGTGTGTGTGTGTGTGTGTGTGTGTGTGTGTGTGTGTGTGTACCTCGACACTGGTAGGACAGCACTCGACTGCTCTGCTCAACATAATTCTTGCATCCTCTGGTTCCTCCAGCTCAACAGCGGTCTTCCACAAACGCACCGACTTCGACACATTTTCCAGAGCTGTGGAGACATGCAGATATTAAATAAAAAAAATTTAAATAGTAAAAATTTTTATTAAACAAAAAGTGCAGCTAGTGCTAAGGTTTACTAGCCTGGGAAAACCCAGACAACTTCCGGCAAATTTAGATTTGCTCTACAAGTAGTCTGGCAAAGAGCTCATTCAAGCCCATTTCTAATCCGTCGAAATCGCGGCACCAATCAGAAACGTTGAGGCGGGCTTTACACAATGACGATCGCTCTGATTGGTTTTAGGTCTATCCAATTGCGCCCAGAGGCATTTGAGCGACGTCCATTGGTGAAGCCACCAACTTTTAAATGCATTATTATATTCAAATTGCAAACACATGAGGACAGTCTCCATGAAAGACCCACTGGCAGATGAACGTGCTACTACATTTCTCTCCGAAACGGTAGGAAATTAAATTAGATTTAATAGAGGATTTTAACTGTGACAAGATGATTGACAGGGCAGTTTATGTGACAGGATGCACGCGACAGATCCGTCCGATAAAGATGACGAAGTAGTATGTCCCAAAGCTTGCCTACTTTTTTGCTACACATTCAAAAGTAAATACATTTTCTTCACAAAAAGAGTACATACTTTTATGGCGTAGTGTAACTTAGGCGAATTGGGACGCAGCATATGGCTTTACACGATGACGATCGCTCTGATTGGTTTTAGGTCTATCCAACTGCGCCCAGAGGCATTTGAGCGACGTCCGTTGGTGACGCCCCTTTGGAAATTAGTTAATGAAGCTTTGCCAGACCATAACTCAGTTACTACTGAGAATGGTCTGGTTTTAACCAGGCTAAAGGTTTACCAATGTAAATGTAAATGTTTACCAATGTCTTTATTTTCTTTTTTCTTCTCATGAAATAATTCATAAACATCATCATAATTTTTGGAAATCTGAACTGATCTTTCCCCAGTATAATATAATTTCCTGTTTTATTCACCAAAACAGTTTCACTGCTTTTCCCTTTACGAAATAAAATAATAAATCTCCTACTATTCTTATTTTCTTCGACATTAGTGCCGCATTTGACACTGTGGACCACAAACTTTTACTTAATCGTCTCGAAACTTTTGGTATTTCTGGCACCGTTTTAAACTGATTTAGATCTTATTAGACCGGCCGCAGACAGTTTGTTGATTTAGGCGAATACAGGTCTGATAATGGACCAGTTTCTACTGGTATCTCTCAGGGCTCAATTTTAGGACCCTTACTTTTTAGTCTTTATTCCTGCTTGGCCAGCTTTTACAAACTCTAGGTATTCAGTATAATTTTTATGCTGACGACACACAGATCTAGATTCATTGTAAACATGGAAAAAGTGAGGCGGTGCTCACTAAATGTAAATGTGACTTTCTTTGTTTGATCCTCAGGTGATAAAACTGAGGTTATGGTTATTGGTTCTCCTCATCAGCTGGCCAAACACCTCTTATCACTGATGGTTCTGTACCTGAGTTTCAGAAAAAATTGAGGAATCTAGAAGTGATCTTTGATTCTTCATTGACATTTGTACACAATGTTGTAAAGACTTTTTCTTTTGAAAATTGCATCCCATGGTATGCCTTACAGCTGTAGAAAAGTACATTTATTAGTTTTTTTATCCTGCATTGAATATTGTAATACGCTACATACTGGGGTTTCTAAGTGTACTTTAAATAAGCTATAGTACATTCAAAATTCTGCAGCTAGAATTTTAACTAGGACCAATAATGGATATAATAATACTACTAAAAATAATAATAATAATAATAATAATAATAACAATAATAATAACAACTCTTAAATTCTTATTTTTTCATTCTTTAAATGTGGATTTATTTCTTAATTGTGATATCAGGACTGTTCACTTTGACATGTTTGATTTTATGGCCCTAAAAAAATATAAAAATTAATTTTAATTAAATTAAAAACAATTTCATCATAGAAGAGATATATTCAGATCATTGTCTGTAATATGCATGAATTGAATTAATGCACTTTTAATAATGCATAAATGAGTAAACAGAGCTGACCAACAACATGAGCATAATACCATTGGCTTTTATATAGATATGGATCAGAAACAAGAAATAAGGCAGTGAAAAAAAAAAAGTGTGTCAAGCTAAAATAAGTTCAGCTTTTTAAATATTTGCCTTGAGTGCTTGCAGTGTTATAAAAACACAACGATGATGCACAAATTGCGAGCAAGACAAGAACAGTCAAAGACATCTGTCTGGTGCATACATAGAAAAACAACAGAAAAGCAATGTTTTGAAACAGCACTGACCTCTACGGTAACATCCTAACCTGTAAAATGTCCTTAAAAACTATTATTTAAACAACGTTAGAGTTCAAATAATAAGTTGACAAAATTACTTATAAAATGTTATAACATAAATGTTATAAATTATATGTTATATAATGGTCTGGGGCCGTATTCACAAATAATTTTAAGGCTAAAAGTAGCTCCTAACTGGCGAATTTAGGAGCAACTCCTAAAAATAATGGCCGTGTCACTCGTAACTTTAGGACTCCTAATTTTTTTGACTAAGAGTAATTCACGAAGCATTTCAGCCCTAAAAGTAGCACCTAAGCCTGGGACAACTTAAAAGAAGTCGAGAGGACTCCTAACTCACTAAGACCTATTCACAAACCGCTTTTTGTGGCATTTCACGTTGCGATGTTTTGAAATGCGTATGCGGCGGCTTAGGAGCTTCCAATCGCGAGGGAACAATTTTGCATTGTAGGCATAACTAGGGATGCAATAACGCCACCAACAACAACCAAAACTAGGCTACTCATTGCATGTAAACTAATTGTAACGTTTCATTGTGAATCAAATTAAAATGTTCTTCTCTTTGCAAACGTAGGCAGAGGCATATAGTGACAGATTAATTCAATAATGTTGCAAAGATATTGCATCAATCCATATGTTTCATTAGGCTATAGGCTATTTGTTTAGCCTTACTCTTTATTCATTTAGGCTATTTATTCAGTTATTCATCATCTTCCGTCCTTCACACTGCTTGTGTAGCGCACGCATTCTCAGACCTGTCACCTGTCACTCATCATCGTAGGGGAGGTGTTTGGAATCATTCCCGCGTTACAATCATCAGCCAATCAAGGTGGTCACTTCAGTCAAGCTCGTGCATGAGTAATGACGTCATCCATAGCAACGAAGACTCACTCTTAGTTTAGGAGTTGTCATTTTTCTTTACTAAGAGTAGGTATGAAAGGCATTGTGAATAACTTTTAAGAGAAAACTCCTAGCTAAAATCTTCTAGTGCGGTTTAGGAGTACTCCTAGTGGTAAGATAAAATGCTTTGTGAATACGGCCCCTGAACAAGAAAAAAGAAAACAGGGTGAATGGAAATGCAAATCCACTCTCTGACAGTAGGTGGTGTTTATGGAAAAGCAGAAATACAGCAGTTACCCCTTACAGTATCCCATAACCCCCTGGCACCTGCATGGGCAAGCAAAAACCTCAGAAATTTTCTCCAGAAAGCACAAAATCCATTACATTGCAAACACTATGTAAACCACATCATGAATAATCATCAAACTGGAACTAAAATGACAGCGCATCGGATTTTTAATGACACTAATTACTTCACTTAAAGCACATTACTTTACAGAGTTAACATGATAATCACGCTAGAGACATTGATGAAGTAGAACCGCCAGCCTGTTTAGAGATACCTTTTATTATAAAGGGGAGATTCAGGACGTTTTAACAAGCTGAGACTGATAGAGCTTTCAAACATAACTAACAATTCATCCGTCTCTGTCACACAGGTATGCAGGCAGAAAAAAAAAAAGGAGGCGACTGTGGAAAGAGAAAACTGAAGAGGAATAGAAGAGAGACACTGACCTTTCCTGAGCACTCGTTTCTTGGCCCTGATGTCCGTCTCGAGCTCAGCCGCTCTGATATAGATGCGCACAGACTGAGGGAGGTGACGCACCGCCTGGGCAACCACTGCCTTCGCCGTGTCTCCAGGCTGCAGCCGGGCGGCTTCTAGCCAAACATCCTCACTCTGAACAGACAACACACAAACCACAGATTATACACATACATCCACACTCTATGAAGATAATACATACACAAACGCACTCTATATTAACCCTTTCCAGCCATTGAAGGATATTTCCGTGTTTTCACTGTTATATGGTAGGGGGCTCTATAAGACATCTTCTGAAAGAGTACTGAATCTCCAGGTGAAAAAGGAGCAGAAACAAGAGATAGAAGCATTGCTCATGCACATGTCAAATAATGCGATCATCAGACGTTAAACAGCATATAAATCAAAACTGGCTGAAATGTCGACCCATGAAGAGGAAACGACTGTGAAGCTTTGGGGGTGTTGAGGGACTCCATCTATGTTTTGATCATCGTTCTGAATCCAGACAAGCAGTAGTCTTTGAATTTTTTTTAATTTTTCTCAGCTTTTTGTGCCAAATGATGTTTTGTATGAAACGTACCCACATGCAAGTGTTGATAAAAAATACAATGCATGAAGAATAAAATGGTTTAAAAAAAAAAGGCTTTTTTCTTTTGATATATTGCATGTTCAGATATTCATACAACAAAAAATTCTGGGGTCCAAGAAGGTTTTGTGAAAATCATCAAATGCAAGTGGTGACTTTGCAAAAAAAAAAAAAAAAAAAAAAACCTGGCGGGAAAAGAATTAAAAACAGACAAAATCTCAGAGCAAATAACATCCTCAGCAGGTTTCCGGACAAAAAAAATATAAAACAATTAAATAAAAAACGATGAGGGAGCTAAAAAATGACTTTAGTTTCCAAAATGCTCCCTAGAGAGTCATAAAATAAAAGAAAGTTTCATAAAATATTTTTTTGAATTAAACCATTTTGTTGTTGTATTTAGTATACATTAGTTCCAATTTACAGGGATATTTCCCCCAATGGTCATTTTCTCACCCTCATGCCATTCTAAACCTGTATGACTTTCTTTCTCCTGTTGAACACAAAAGAAAATATTTTGAAGAATGTTGGCAACCAAACAGTTTGACTTTTCAAAACTGCATCCCATGCTATGCCTTACAGTTGCAGAAAAGTTCATTTAGTTTCCTCATGCATTTAGTAGCAGACTGGAGCCCTGCTCTGTATGAAGAATTCGGATAAAATAGCTAAAATATAAATAGTTTCTGTCCACATAATTGGAAATCACCAAAATGGTTTGTTTACCAACTTTCTTCAAAATATCTTTTCATATTTTGGGTGAAATATCCCTATTTGAGGGGCCATATTCTACTTTTTTTTTTTTGTATTATCAGCAACCCATTTATAAAGCTAATCAAGGTTTCTTGCACCTAAAACATCATAAAGGCCCCAACACACTTTGGCCAAATACACACTGCAGTTTAACTCGGTTGTCAATTCCCCTTTTACTGCTTTATCCAGGTCTGTACACGCACACTTCAGTAATTTAAGGAAATTACAACTGCATTAAAGGGATAGTTCACTTTGAAATTAAATTTTGGTATGTTTTAGCTTACCTCAAGGGCATCTAAGATGTAGGTGTCTTTTTTTCCGCAGTAGTTTCAATTTTGATATTTTTAGGTCAAACCGTTTTTGTCTGTCAGTCATTTAATGCAGGTCTGTGGTCACTGTCTCAAAGAGTGACCACATATCTCATAGATATATATACACTAGATGTCGCCTTGTCTACGGCAGTTCATTGGAACGAATGTCTTTAATGCGACATCTAGTGTATATATCTATGCACCAGTCTGCGCACACGTCACACAGCAGGAAGCGCCCGCGCCCTCAGATCACTTGGACGTGGTTGTGTACAAGAGGTATAAACGATATAAATACTGTTCGTTTTCTCACACAAACCGTTCGTTTCGTGTCTTAGGCCATCAATGTGTACTTACGATGGGGAATTGTTTAATTTGGACGATGGGGAATTGTTTTAATTTGGACTCTGTGCATGCTCTTTGAGACAGTGACCACAGACCTGCATTAAATGACTGACAGACAAGAACGGTTTGACCTAAAAATATCAAAATTGAAACTACTGCGGAAAAAAAGACACCTACATCTTGGATGCCCTTCAGGTAAGCTAAAACATACCAACATTTTATTTCAAAGTGAACTATCCCTTTAACTCCCGGAAAATGCGGATAGTGACAACCGCTATAACAAAAACAATCTACACAGTGTGGGAACAGGCCTTTGTTAACCCCCTGGAGCCGTATGGATGACTTATGATGGATGGATGTGTTTTTTTTGGGCTTCAAAATCAAGAGCGCCATTCAATCCCATTATAAAGCTTGGAAGAGTCAGGATATTTAATAATATAACTCTGATTGTGTTTGTCTGAAAGAAGATAGTCATATACACCTAGGATGGCTTGAGGGTGAGTGAATCATGGGATCACGTTCATATTTGGGTGAATTTTCCATTTAAACTACAATCCCTGTAAGAGTACGCTCATATTCAAAACATGACGCCTCTGTCGACTGTGCTTTAGTTAAAATTGCTAAACACAACACTGCAATATTACTTTGTTCCTAATTGCAGATACCAAAACACGTGAGATGCCAGAACGTTGCTATAGTTACCACGGTGTCAATCATCACAGTTTCGTACACACACGGATAATTTACGGGACTCAATCTTGCATTTAAACGCGGTTGTCACTCCTGAAACTCTACAGTGCGTACATGGCCTTTAAAGGAGAACTCCGGTCAATTTTAACATTGAGCTCATTTTTTTGTACATTTGGAGTGCTGTCAATACAGAGAACAACGACAAAAATCGGTGTTGCCTACACCGAGTTATTCTATTTTTAAAATTTGCACCCTGTTGACTTCAATAGGGCAAGTAGTAAGCCTGCTTTTTAGCCTCTTAACATCCTTTAAGTGTCATTACAAGTGCACAGAAAATGTGAGTGATTCCTTCCGAGTGAACACGGGTGGATCTGACTGCAGTAGATGTTAGAGATATTAATAAAAACGAAGTTAATTCAGCCAGCGCTCATACCTTTGTTTACATCCTGTTTTCGGTGGAAGGCCATAGTAATCGATTGTCGAGTTCACGCGCATATGTTTAGTTACCAATGATCACGCGCGTGAACTCGACAATCGATTACTATGGCCTTCCACCGAAAACAGGATGTAAACAAAGGTATGAGCGCTGGCTGAATTAACTTCGTTTTTATTAATATCTCTAACATCTACTGCAGTCAGATCCACCCGTGTTCACTCGGAAGGAATCACTCACATTTTCTGTGCACTTGTAATGACACTTAAAGGATGTTAAGAGGCTAAAAAGCAGGCTTACTACTTGCCCTATTGAAGTCAACAGGGTGCAAATTTTAAAAATAGAATAACTCGGTGTAGGCAACACCGTTTTTTGTCGTTGTTCTCTGTATTGACAGCACTCCAAATGTACAAAAAAATGAGCTCAATGTTAAAATTGACCGGAGTTCTCCTTTAAGAGAAACCAAAGAACAAAAGCACGTAAGGAGTAAATGAGGAGGAGCTGGAGAATGCTGGAGGAAGCTGGAGATGAGCTGCCAAATCAGCATGTTTGTTCATCACGGGCATGTTTGACGACTGAACGTACTGATCGTGCCCAGAGATCTCGTCAAAGTGGGACAGCCGGGGTGTCACTGTTCTTCTGCTGAAATGTGAAGCTGAACTATTAACTTTGATTAATGAGCCTGCAGGAATTTCCCAACATATAAATGAAGCTGTGCACACACTGAGAGCAAAAGGGCCTGACACGGTTTCATTTCCAGGCCTTTCTCTCCGAGTCCAAAGTCAGCACCAGTAGACAAATTGAAGGCACAGCTTACATAAACAAGGCCTAATTCTTTGGCCGCATTCACCATGACATTTTTATGTTGTTCTTGAACCATATTTAACATTTTAGGAAGTGGATTTTGCAAGCTAAATCGCTATAACAACATGTCAACACTGTCAACATTCCTAAAGCTGTAAACCTTCAATGGTTTGCACACACACACACACACACTGCCCCCTACAGGACACACAGAGTCAGGCTATCCTGTTTTACTTATTTTAAAGGACAGTTTAACCAAATATGAAAATTCGGTCATCAATTACTCAACCTGATGTCGTTTCGATGATCCTCTATCGAAAAATAAGCTTGACAAATTCTGACAGTCTTCCACATAAGTAATTCAATCATCTTTTAGGTGAATTATCCCTTTTATATTTTATTACCAGAGACCCATTTGTAAATCTAATCAAGTTTTCTAGCACCTAAATTATTATAAAGGCCTCTAAATACTTCATGCGAAGGCCCACTGAAGTGCCTTGGAAGGCGCAGCTTTGTATGATGCGTTGACGTAATTTCCACTGAAACAGGAGGCTAAGGCGGGACATATTGAATGGCTCCTCCCCCTTTTCAAATCGCCAATAGTGTTTAGTTTACCTCACAGACTGCATTCTTAACCAACATAAAGTAGGAAAACGGAATAAATCTTGAGCGTTTGAGCAACCGAACTCACATCTCTCACCCATGATTCGTGACGTGTCAACAGTCGCCTTCGCCAGGTGGTATTTATGGCACAGGGGGCGGAGCTTTAGATTCTAGAGAGCATTTGATTGGACAGAAGATGTGATGAGAAGCTGAAGTCCGCGGTGATGTCATACAAATCTGTGATCCATTTTAGCGGAAGTGAGAGACTAAGTTTTGAATGCTTATATCTCCTAAATACGAATTTTGTCATTTTTTTGGAACACACCAGCTTATTCATAACCTTAAGGCTAACATATTCATACTAAAAGCTAAAACACATACAGTACAGGCCAAAAGTTTGGACACATTACTATTTTTAATGTTTTTGAAAGAAGTTTCTTCTGCTCATCAAGCCTGCATTTATTTGATCAAAAATACAGAAAAAAATGTAATATTGTGATATATTATTACAGTTTAAAATAATTGGTTTTCAATTTATTATACTTTAAATTATCATTTATTTCGGTGATGCAAAGCTGAATTTTCAGGATCATTACTCCAGTCTTCAGTGTCACATGTGACATCCTGTCAATCACATGATCCTTTAGAAATCATTCTAATGTTCTGATTTATTATGAGTGTTGGAAACAGTTCTGCTGCCTAATATATTTGATGAATAAAAGGTTAAAAAGAACTGCATTTATTCAAAAAAAAAAAAAATTTTTTTTAAATATAAATCTTCTTTATTATCACTTTTTATCAATTTAACACATCCTTGCTCAATAAAATTATTGATTTATTAAAAAAAAATAAAGAAAAAAATTACTGACCCCAAATTACTGACCAGTAGTGTATATTGTTGTTATAAAAGATTTCTATCTTGACAAGATTTGCTTTTTCTTTTTTTTTATTCATCAAAGTATCCTAAAAAAGTATCACAGGTTATGAAAAAATATTAAGCAGCAGAACTGTTTCCCACTTTGATAATGAATCATCATATTAGAATGATTTCTAAAGGATCATGTGATAGACTGGAGTAATGATCCTGAAAATTCAGCTTTGCATCACAGAAATAAACGATAATTTAAAGTATAATAATTTGAAATCCAATTATTTTAAATTGTAATAATATATCACAATATAATTTTTTTTTTCTGTATTTTTGATCAAATAAATGTAGGCTTGATGAGCAAAAGAAACTTCTTTCAAAAACATTAAAATAGTAATGTGTCCAAACTTTTGGCCTGTACTATACATTTTTATTTCAGGGGGCCTTTAAGAGTTCGAAACAGCTCGCCAATACAAACTTTCTGAAAAATTTGCTCTGCCTGGTAAACGCCTTCAAACCACATTTAGTCCGTGGCGATTATTTAATAAGAAGGTGCGGCTCTGAGGCTCTTCCTTCCTTGACTTTTAAGTCTACTCTGGTTCATTGCTTCTGTTCAGTTTATTGAGGTCAGACGTCCAGAATACATTGGAGAGCCGCTTTATTGTAGAGTTGCATGATTAATCGTTAAAAGATCACAATCTCGATTCAAACACCCAATGTCTATTAAACCTATGACAAACGATCACAACAGCGAACGTTCAGATCTGCAGTTCAGACGTTCAGAACAGTTGTCATGTATAGGTATGAAACAGCTTCACAAACAGTCTTTTCAACCACACAGTATCATTATTTATGTGTTTATAGTTTGGAAATAAAGACTTGTGTGTGGTAGCCATCAAAGCCGAAAGTAACTTGACGCTTCAAATAACGATTGTATCAATTACATCGTTACACCAGTAGGTGGCGACAAGTGAGTGAATTAAATGAATTAGTCACTGAATCATTCATTCAAGAGATTCACTTGAAAGTGTGTAGCACATTATTTACATATCTAAACGTGGCTTTCAGCATCAGGATGTTCGCTAACAGTTTATCACTATAAAGATCTGTTTACCCACAAGCAAAGAATGAAAAAGATCTTCGCCTTGAGTATATAAAGGCCTTAATTTAGTCGCACACGACTATTTCTTTCCTCCTCTTGTCTCTCACCTTCGGACACATCTCAGTGCCTTTCATGATCAGGTTTCTGGCCACCTGCAGCTTCCCGGTCACCTCTTCCAGACGGGCAGAAGCGATCCAGGCGGGGGGGTGGTGGGGGTTTGTTTCTCTCACTGACTTCAAGAGGAGACGGGCCTTCTTAATATCACTGCGCACACACAGAATGACATTTACCAAATGCAATACAAACAGCCTAGATGTGAGGGTCAGATGTAAAACACTGAGTACCTGATGTCTCCTCCGTGTGTGGGGATCATGGAGTTGAGATCGGTGAGATATCCTTTAGGATCGACAACCGTCTGACCGCTCACAGAGTCAGACACCTGGAGACACAAAGACATCGACTGTGTTTACATGTTCACCCATAAAGTGATTATTTACAATAACCAGAGTAAGGATGGTAACACTTTATTTTACAGTGTCTTTGTTACACGTTACTAAAGTAATAACTGTAAATTATGCATAATTACATGCAACTAACCCTAAACCTATAGTAAGTACATGTAGATAATTATAAATGAACAGTTTCACTATAACACAGACAACTTATTTCTGGGTTCGCTAAGAACTGTGGTTAATTTTACCGCCATTATTCACATAATATCCCAATGAACAGCATAAATGATGAACTCTGGTCACACGGATAAGTTTGCCGGTTCTTTGGTCTGTGGCCACAGTAATGTTTTTCGGGGATGCACCTAAAAATGTGCTTTCAACCATTAATGCACTGCATTAGATTCATGTGCAACATTGTCAACATGAACTCAGTTTCAATGCGATGCCTTCTTTACCGCCGTTTTTTATGAATCTGCGTAAAACTGCAGGAGCGTGACATGACATTTGTGTGGCATGTGGTTGCTATGGTTGCTACTACGACTATGAGCTAAATCACATCAATTTGACCGAAGTATTGTTTACACAAGGTAACGTTTAATCACAATACTCCCTAAATCTAATTATAATCGCATTATGAGGGTGTATGTAAATGTAGTCACTGAAGAAACTTTTGGCTTTCTTCAAGTCAAACTAATTAAGTATGGAATTAAAATGCTATGGTGCGTCACCTGACTGAGCCTCATGTCCATCAGTGTGTTCCTGGCCTGTCCGATCTTCCTCATGTCCAGCTCTCCAGCACCGGGTGTCATGCCTCCTGGGTAGGGCGTGTTCAAGCCCCCTGGGAAGGGTGTGTTCAGCCCACCAAATTGCTAAAAAAAAAGTAGCATCTCAATTAGAAATTTGTTTTTTATTTTTCAAGGAAACGGTCAAGGTCATTGAAATGCAATGCATTGTGCTCTGGTTATATTCATATGCCTTACACAGTGGGAGGTCATTTAATTTTCTTATTCATAACACAAATTTGCATTCAGTGTGGCAACATGCAGTAAGTCTGTCTCTGGTTTAGGCTACTCCTCAAATTTTCCTTAAAGGCCCCTCTGTGGTGAAAATCAAGTTTTTAATGTTGTTTATATGCCTATGTGGTGTATTTAATATGCTTTAAAGGGATAGTTCACTTTGAAATAAAATTTTGGTATGTTTTAGCTTACCTCAAGGGCATCCAAGATGTAGGTGTCTTTTTTTCCGCAGTAGTTTCAATTTTGATATTTTTAGGTTAAACCGTTCTTGTCTGTCAGTCATTTAATGCAGGTCTATGGTCACTAGAATAGACGCCGCCTTAAAGACATTTGTTCCAATGAACTGCCGTAGACAAGGCGACATCTAGTGTATATATATATCTATGCACCAGTCTGCGCACGTCACACACCAGGATGTGCTCGCGCCCTCAGATCACTTGGACGTGGCTGTGTATAAGAGGTAAAAACTATATAAATACTGTTCGTTTTCTCACACAAACCACTCGTTTCGTGTCTTAGGCCATCAATGTGTACTTACGATGGGGAATTGTTTAATTTGGACGATGGGGAATTGTTTTAATTTGGACTCTGTGCATGCTCTTTAAAACAGTGACCACAGACCTGCATTAAATGACTGACAGACAAGAACGGTTTGACCTAAAAATATCAAAATTGAAACTACTGCGGAAAAAAAGACACCTACATCTTGGATGCCTTTGAGGTAAGCTAAAACATACCAAAACTTAATTTCAAAGTGAACTATCCCTTTAAGACAAACCGTGTGCAAATTCAAAACTCAACACCATTGCTGAGTATTTTCTCCTTAAAACTGCAGTGAATCCAAGGTTAGAAATCACTGGTGTTTCTGATGTCACAAACTGCCTTGTAACCAATCAGGTTAACGTGTGATCATCAACGAGAGGATCTCTAATTTGCATATTCATAGAACCACGTATACCAAATGAGGCAAGGTGTAGAGTTACATTCAAACTATTTTAAAGGAGAACTCCGGTCAATTTTAACATTGAGCTCATTTTTTTGTAAATTTGGAGTGCTGTCAATACAGAGAACAACGACAAAAATCGGTGTTGCCTACACCGAGTTATTCTATTTTTAAAATTTGCACCCTGTTGACTTCAATGGGGCAAGTTTTAAACCTGCTTTTAGCCTCTTAACATCCTTGATGTGTCATTACAAGTGCACAGGTCATGTGAGTGATTCCTTCAGAGTGAACACGAGTGAATCTGACTGCAGTAGATGTGAAAGATATGAATAAAAATGATGTTATTTAAGCCAGCGCAAATACCTGTATTTACATCCTGTTTTCGGTTGAAGTCCAAAGTAGTCGATTGCCGAGTTCACGTGCGTGATCATGGGTAACTAACCCTATGCGCGTGAACTCGGCAATCGACTACTTTGGACTTCAACCGAAAACAGGATGTAAACACAGGTATTTGCGCTGGCTTAAATAACATCATTTTTTTAAAAATGAGCTCAATGTTAAAATTGACCGGAGTTCTCCTTTAAGATATGAAGAATTTTTTTTTCCCCCCGAGGAAAAAAACGTTTAAATATGGGTTTTAAGGGATATAATTATTGACTACAGGGAGACTTTAAAGTCAATGTGACCGATGTCATAACGTTACTCACCCCTTGCAGTGGGTCAACAGAGGTGTGGTTCTCTCCGGTCTGGAGGTGCTTGGCAAAGAAGCTGTCCGGCACAGGCGTGAGCTTCTCGTAGCGGGGATTCCTCTGACGTTTGTTCCTGGCATCACCCACCTCAGGAATACTCAACCATTCATCCTCTGTGACCTCAGAGAGCTTCCTCTGGAAGGCACAGATAATGCAACAGGGTTATCGTTGACAGCTACACTATGGTTCAAAAAGTCGATTTTTTTTTTTTTAAATGTTTTTGAAACAAGGCTGCTTTTTTGTGAAAAAAAAAAAATACAGTAAAAAAATGTGAAATAATTACATAATCATAATTCAGCAGCTCAATAACAACCACGTTCCACACAAACCTTCAGATCTGAGAACTGTTGCTGAATCTTGGGCCGCTCCATACGGTATTTCTCAATCTCGTCTTTCTCTCGCAGCTCCCTGCAGACACAGCAATAAAATGAGGCAAGAGATGCTACTCAAAAACCAACAAGCGTTGATGAGAGAAGAAAGTCCACACTCACCGTCTTTCCTTGCGCCTCTCATCCATCCGTTTATCCAGCGCGGCGTAGATGGCGTCGGCCTCCTCGTCGTCTTTCTCATACGGCCCACTGGAGAACAGACTGCCTGCATAGCCGTTGAACTAGAGGATACAGAACAACACATCTTACAAAGCCACTAATAAATAAACATAATTTTATTTATTTATTAAGTTGCATTTTTGCATGCAATCCCATCTTGCACATCAAGTCAACATGACTCCCTTCAGAATGATGTACCTCATCATAGTTAGTGTCGTTCAGATCCTCTTCATCATCCTCCTGGTTCTTCTTCATCTGATCGCCCACCGTCCTCTTCCCAGGGGGTGCGTGCCGATCGTCCACCGGGTCATTGGCATCACGAGCGGGACCAATGTCAGACCGTGTTGTGAAACCCGTGGCACTGCAGAGCACAATGCATTACAACAGCCGTTTACAAACTGGGGTTCACAGAAAAACGTTAACAAGTTCAGAAAAATGTAAATATGCAAATAAATTATTTAAGCCAAATTATATATAAATATATATATATATATATATATATATATATATATATATATATATATATATATATATATATATATATAATATTATATTTAGTTACACAAAACAATACATAAACATTACAACATAACATTAAGACAACATCAAAACGACTAACGGTAACGTTATATATTAACGAAACATTATAATACACAAGACAGCACAGCCCAACGTTCATAACTTTAAATAGGTGTCTAAAATAAATTTATATTAAAAAAACAGGTAGTGTTATTCAGTCAAATGAGTAACGTTAACTACACTGAGATCAGACTGAGGTTATTTGTACGGGTGTCTCACCCTCTGCCCAGACCGGGCACGTAACCCAGCGGCGCAGGCATGCCGAGGAACGGCTTCTTCTTCTTGTTCAAGCCCCCCATGAGCGGAGACGCGAGCGGCATCGCAGGAGCTCCATTCGCGGCGCCTCCGGCTCCTCCGGCCGGGGTTTTGCTCCCAGTTTTCGCAGGTTGCTTCGCTGTAGCGCTCGCCATCGTTGCGCTACCGACAACACGCTTCACTTCCGGAACAACAACAGTCGCGTTTCCGGTGACGTTAAAGTGTGTTTTTAACGTGTGATTTTAGGGTCACTATCGCCACCATAAGACGGGCGGTGTGAAGTAGCTTGACCTAAATTCACCTGTTTTTGGATTACAGTACATGTTTCCAAAATAACTGAAATAAGTTGATATGAGACGAAAAAAAAAAAAAAAAAAACTTAAACATATTATGTATGACCTCAACCTTCCCTTACATCTTAAAGCATGTGTCTGATTTATAATTTATAAATAATCATCTTTGAAAAGATAAATTGAAAATCATATTGTAAGGTTTGTTGAATTTGATTTGAAGTTTTATTTTATGCATCCTTTTGATTTCAAATTATGATTATGATTATGATTAAATTAGCTTTCCTGATCTTTACACATTTATTTGATTGAATTAGTTCTTTAAACAGAAAAATTTGACCTTTTGGACTAAAATTATACAACTATATTAATAAAGCTTTGTGTCACTTAATGCTTATTGTCAGAGAATGTATACTATGAGATCATCAGTGTGAGTGTCATCTACAGAGGGCAGCAGAGGCTTGATTTATATTTCAGAACAGCACTTAAAGGTGAAGAGTTTGTGTTTTAGTACTATGATACTTACTTTTATTCCAGCTTAATATGCAGAGACAATTAAAAGTAAATCGTTTGTAACCCGAATCCCCTGACAAGTATAAACACTGTGGCTCTGTCCCTGCCCATTGCAGCAACATCGGCTCAACCAATGGAGTGAGTTTGGGGCGGGACTTTCTGTTGTTCTGAGTCTGACCCTCTATGGTCTGACCAATGGAAGACAATGGGAGAGTTTGGAAACCTGCAATTCTGTTTCATATGTTAAAAAAAGTTTTGTTAAACTTTTGTTAAAAAAGTTATTTTCAAGTCACCATAAAATCAAAATTGACAATTTTTATTTTTTTATGGAATATTGCAGTATTTATTATAAATGATTAATCAGTGTACATACTGTTTTAAATTCATGTTTAATCAAAATAACTTCCCCTCCCTCTTGCAGCATCTCTTCTCTTCTCTGATGATGTGTTTACTGGCGTGAGGGCGGGGCAACCTGTCACTCACAGGAGATCCACCAATAGCAAACCACAACCATCCAATCAATTCCCCATCGACAAAATCAAGCCCCATCCTACTTTCACTTGGATAAATGTCACAATAGGGAAGAAATGACTACAGCAACTTCCATTTCATGTGACTTTAATTCGAAATACTAAAGTAAGAAACTGAAACTTTGATGTTAAAACTTTGAATGAGTAAGCAGTTTTAATGGATTTTTTAATGGAGCTTCAAGAATCCATTCTTGGTGAGTGCCATGCTATGTTGCACGCTATAGTTCATATTTTTAAAGTTCAATCTGTGCTTATAATGTTAAATAAAATCAATCTGTGCATGCCAGTGGAAGTAAATATCTAATTTTAAGTTAATATTTTATCAGTTGGGATCCATCAACCATCTTCGCTTTACTTCAATGCTGCTGCGGATTTCTCTGAACAGACACTAATGAAAACAGACACTGTCACATCAGACTCAAGGGCTTTCGGCAGGTCAATTTAATAAATGCACCTTCAGAAAATTAAGCTGGGCTGAGAAGATAGTTCTTGAAAGCTTATAGATTCAAGTAAAAATGCTTGCTGAACCAGACTGTGTTTAACACACAACTTATTCAAATACAATAAAATCCCTTATACTTTCAGTGGCCTGATATTGGCTAATCGACTGGAATACTGTATGAATTGAAGTTCTCTCCGATCTTTTATATTGCCCTCACACTGATATGATGTTAATGTCAGAAGTACTGGCCAACATAAAGCTCAGCTGCCAGACTCAATTTAATTAAAACTACAGAAACGTCAGGATATTTTTATACCACTAGCGCTGACTGTAAGTGTTACCGGTACAGCTACACTTTATTTTAAGGTGTCATTGTTACAGTGTAATTATACATTTAAGTACTGAGTAACATTAAGTAACTACATGTACTTACTATAGGGTTAGGGTAGGATTAGGATTTGGTTGAGGGTTAGTTGCATGTAATAATTTACTGTTATTACTATGGTAAGTACATGTAACATATAACAAGGGCACTGTAAAATAAAGTGCTAGTGGTACAAACTTTCTGAACTTCTTTACATGACCCTTTTTACATCTCAGCCCATGATATCCTTGGATGTTTCCATGTTTGAGAAAACGTAATCGGTTTTGCTTAAGCTCTGTCCAGAACTTGAAATAAAAGCTGACCCTCTTTACTTTTTAATGTACAATCTGGGATGCAAATGACATTTCATGCTGAGTTTAAGGTTCGGAGTACTCTAATTCTCTTCATTTTCTAGACTGACCACCATACACATGATATAGAGGTGTTGTGTTGATACAGAAATGCACTGGAGTCAAATGCCATGGTTTTACATCTAAAAAAACTATAGTTGAGTTGAGTTTGTGTCTTTCAATATTGAGACATGAAGATTTCTGCCTGGGATTCTTTCAGACTTGTGTCCTTTGTATGCCCCGCTGTGATAATCAGGACTAAAACATAATCCCGTTATCATCGCTTTTGTAGTATTGTGAACAGGACTGAGAACACATCACGTGTGTGGAGCCCAAGGATTGAGCCACTGGAGGAGGTACAGGGGAGAGGAACAGGAAAGGAATTATTCTCTTTGATCTGTTCCCATGGAGCAGTTGGCTTTGGTTTTCCTCCACACATAACCTTGAACAATGAAGCAGGAAGAGAAAGGAAAGAACTCCTGGGAGGAAGAGGGAGAGGACATGTAGCGGTGGGGGAGAAAAAAAAAATGGGTGAACGAGGGTCAGAAGCAGATTATACCTGAGAGAGGTTTAGTGTGTGAAATCCACATTTCCATGGTATGGCAAAAACCTAAAGTGAAAGTTCATGAATATGTTGTGGTTTGTTCAAAGGAGCCCATGTCTGTAAAAACCACAGAGCTGGGATAACCTTTCAGAAGTGAAAAATATGCTGGTTTGTGTTTTTAGCCTACAACCAAAAACACTTCATTTTACTTGGCGGCCATCTTTGAAACGTCTCTCGGGAGTGAAAGTGCCAGTCTCTTTAGTCTCTAATGTCAGGGAATGGTGGCTGCCTGGTCAGGTCAATGCGAAGTGATATATTTTTATTGCAGGTTTAATGGAGTTATATCAACATATAATTTGTAATTGTTTAATAAAAGAGAAAAGCCAGTAAATTAAAGCGATCCGGTTGTTATATTTGTGTCGTGAGTTCAACGGTATTGCAAATGTGTCTATTTACAATGTGATTTTTGCAGCACTGAGAATTGTAGCCAATCACAGGCGTTTCTGTTGAAAATAATGACCAATCAAGTGTTTAAGTTACCGGTAGTGTGAACCTACCGAGTATCGCTCAAAATGCTGAATGAGTATGTAAGGTTACTAAGTTCTACACGCGTACAAATCCTCTCATTATAATCAACAAAGCGGAGACACAATGCAAATAAAAAATGAATTGTGACGTTCAGAAAAGAAAAGGTTTTGTTTTTCATGAGACTGTGGCTTAAAAAAAATTGATTTTTAAATGTTATAATAGTGATTTGATAATATCTAAAAATAAATTTGCCAATAAGTGCTCCTCTGACGCCATCTACTGGTTATATTGGTTATTTGTTTAATTTTAAAATAAAAGTTTTCCGGTCACGCTGAGGGAGTAAGATTGGATTACGTCTGCCATACCTTGGCTTTTGGTGAACTGATGCCACTGAATGGGGAAACATCAAATTCTCCAAAACTGTTCGTCAAGCTTATGATTAAATTTCATATTTGAAATCCCCAATAAAATCTGACAACAGCTGTCTCATAAATTTTGTATCTAAATCCTCAAATAATGAAAAAAGTAAAAATGAATTTTTCAGGCTGCTGCAGTGTTGCGATGACTTTACCAATCGGCGATTGGCTCTTTTCTTTAGAAGGCGGGACTTATTCCACCATATTGCACTTTCTCCCATAGTCCCATTCATAAACAATAGGAATGAACAGTATTTTTGTATATAAAGTCTTTGATGCTGTATAAATCATCTGCTAATGTCTATTGCAGATATAGATATTCATGCATGTGAATAATAGGTTGCAGATGCACAGCTCTCGAATGTTCATGGACTGGATTTGACCGTTACAAAAGGGCGTATATAGCAGCCCATTGAAACAGACACTAGTGAGGTATCTATGTATATATATTTATGCTCCACCCTATTCTCATTTCATTGTGAGGAAGGATGAGCTAGTATACCAGAGAGAGAGAGAGAGAGAGAGAGAGAGATGGAGAGCATGCCAGGATATTGTACTTCAAACTGACATTGAAATGTAACCATCCATTATAGTTTAGATTAATAAAAAATATGCAGAACATTACTACATAAAAGTACTTTTCAAAATGATTTGAGTTTGTACTCTCAGAAAATGTGCTTTGTCCTTGCAGGGGACGGCGGCAAATGCCATTACAGCTTCTCCATTTAAGCAGCCGCAGAGATCCTTCCCAGGTAACAAACTGCCAATTGAAGTTTCATTGATTTACAAAATGATGGCATATATCCAGAGGTTCAAATAAGGACAAAACAGCAATTAGTTGACCTAGACGACCTGAGAAAAGCATCAGAGAGGTGAAGAAAGGGCGATCGATAGCGAATCCTTTGTTGAGGCAGATAAGAACAAAGAAGAAAGAGAAGTTGATTAAATATGAAAAGACTCGATCAATAACCTCATCAGGAAGTACATGGAAATTGTTTCCTGTTTGCTGGAATATATTTAGTCTTTTCATGAATGTGACTGGGACAGAATTATAAATAAAACATAAAGTTGAAATTATTATCATTTGCATTTCCATGATAACTTTACTGTATCCAGACACGTTCTTTTTGAGTTCAATTATTCTCATTGCGATAAAATATTGTGGTTAAACGATTATACACAGAAACCGAATTTCCTTGGGCACTCTAGGAAATGATGTCAGGCACGAATAATCAGACTGATGTAAGTGTGTGACAGTGTGTGCCAGTTCCTGTTCCTGTGTTGTCACCAGCGCGGCAGCACTCCTTACGGCAGGACTTTTGTCCTCTGCCTGGATAATGAGTTTCCCTCCTTCACTCTTCATCTGTAGCTGGAGGACATTTTTCCATCTTCCCAGCTCTTCTTCACTTATGGAAGTCACCCGTGCTGTGAGTGGCCCGTGCTTTTGTGCCGGGTGCAAGTGTAGCGTAGAGTAAATCTTTGGGTAGAGAGGTTGAGATTTTTTTTTCTCCCCAAGACCGGATATATTGCAATAGAGTGCAACAGTAACTGGCCGTTTTTTCAGAAGCTTTGATCCCTGAATTTTTTTCTGTTCATTTTCTTGAACCAACCAGCTTCAAGAAATATAAAAGTATAACTATACAAACTATATAACTATTTTATTTGTACAACAATTTATTTATAGCCAATATTGTTATACAAGTGTAAATTAACATTTGAAGTTTATTGCACAATATTCAAACATATACTATTTTATTTAGACTATGATTGTTATTTGCAGTGCTTCAAAGGGCAGTGACTGCAGAGCTCTTTTGCCATGTTTCCTGTTCCATGGTAGAAGCAACTTCTCTGATTGGTGGATCTATTTATGAGAATCATGGGTAATGTAGTTCTGCAACGAGAAGTTGGCTGTTAAACATATACAAAAAAATGTTATTAAGTTAAAGTCACATTGTATTGTATGTAATACACATTACTAGTCAATTATTTTAACTAGTTAAAATCATCTTCTCTGTAGAGGAAATTAATGTTACTTCTGGAACCATACTGGTGTTCTCTATACAGGAAGGAAAACATTTATATAGGCCTAGTCTTTTTGGCACTTACACTGTCATTTTTAATGTATCCGATAAAGGATTTGGTCTCTCTAAACCCCTCCTTTCCGTGAGCCTACTCTACCTCGATTGGTCAGATGACCCCGTCTGTTGTGATTGGTCTACTCTGCTCTGATTGGTCAGATGGCCCCGTCTGTTGTGATTGGTCTACTCTGCTCTGATTGGTCAGATCATAGATATCATATAAAGGCTAGATGTCTCGTCCGCGCTGCTGGCCAATGGAGCTCGACATCCGCACACGGCGGCCATCTTACGACAGGGTGCTCGCTCACTCATAACATGGTGCATGTACTTTTAAATAACCATAACTTGCTCAATTTTCTACCGATTTTCAAACGGTTTGGTTTGTTATAAACGTCAGAGATGTAGCTATTATACTGCATACATATGAATAATTATGTTCAAAATGTTTAAGCATTCAGAATTATAGCCACGTTAATAACGTTTGTAAGAAACCAAACCGTTTGTAAATCCGTCCAGATTTCAGCGAGATAAGAGGATTTGTGTGCGTGCTGCTCACTCACCTTAATTCACAGAGCCCTGTCCTAAGATGGCCGCCGGTGATGCCGGAAGTGACTCCGCCTTAAGACATCTAGCCTTTATATGATATCTATGGGTCAGATGGCCCAGTCTGTTGTGATTGGTCTACTCTGTTCTGATTGGTCAGATGGTCCAGTCTGTTGTGATTGGTCTACTCTGTTCTGATTTGCTAGATGGTCCAGTCTGCTGTAATTGGTCTACTCTGCTCTGATTGGTCAGATGGTCCAGTCTGTTGTGATTGGTCTACTCTGCTCTGATTGGTCAGATGGTCCAGTCTGTTGTGATTGGTCTACTCTGCTCTGATTGGTCAGATGGTCCAGTCTGTTGTGATTGGTCTACTCTGTTCTGATTTGCTAGATGGTCCAGTCTGCTGTAATTGGTCTACTCTGCTCTGATTGGTCAGATGACCCCATCTGTTGTGATTGGTCTACTCTGTTCTGATTTGCTAGATGGTCCAGTCTGCTGTAATTGGTCTACTCTGCTCTGATTGGTCAGATGACCCAGTCTGTTGTGATTGGTCTACTCTGTTCTGATTGGTCAGATGGCCCCGTCAGTTATGATTGGTCAACTGCTTTCAAGGTTTAGATATTTTTTCCCCTGAAAAACAAAACAAAACAGTTTTATGTTAACTACTTCTGACAAGTAGTTAGACAAATCACTTACAATAAAATAGGGAAAAGGTCATAACGTCTCTGAAGGCTTTTAAATAACATTTTATTTTATGAAGAAAGCATTGAGGTCAGTCTTGCGAAGCCGAGAGCTCCGAAGGCAACCGTAAATACTGGTGACATCGTTCTAATAATGGCAAGGCCTTGGGCAAACCAACAACCGTGCCAGCCGAACGACAAGCTGTCTTTATCACTGGCACGAACTCCTGGGAAAATGAAATAGTCTGGAGACATTTAAGAGGGCAATAGCAAGCACTGATCCTGAAACAGCTTGTGCACGCAGAGAAAAACTGACACCACTGATGTCAGAACAGTATGAAAACACAGTTCAGTATTCAGACGGTGAATGAGCCATTCAATATTTGAAGTGACAGTGAGAGTAAGAGTAAGACAGGTAAAAAAGTCCATCGCCTGCAGGTTTGTGTGTGGGTGGAGATTATAGTTCAGTGTCTGAATGAGGCATGACACACAAGGCTCGGCGTCCACTGAGCATTCAGTGCATGAATGAATGCTAGATTACATTATGCATCAATTCAAAGATTAATGGCTTCTTTCATTTCTAGTAAACAGACTTCAGAATAGTATCGATTTTAAGTTTGAAACTGAGTTATATTCTGATCCCTTTCGTGTTTTCTATCAAGTTCTGGTCTGATTTTGGTGGGTGAGAAGCACAGAGGCTATCAAATGAGTCTATTGACAAATGCATTTTCAGCGAGTAATGCCTTGAGGAGCCTCTGAACATAATTTCCGAACTGATAGGTATTTGCAATGATGCATGGAGCCCTGGATCTTATTTCCTGGTCCTATCTTGGTGTGAAGGTTCTGTGCTTTCATCAGATAGTGTTTGACAGATGCGTAAAAACAGTGCCTGTAACCAGGCCTTGGAAATGACACTGACAGATTAGAGGGAATTGGACCAGAGAAGAAAGAAGAGAGAAAGACATAGAGAATGATCGTGAAGAGATAAAATAATGGATCATGTGAGCTACTGGGAATGTGTTTCACTTTGGTTTTCATTCTATGGAATATTTGTAATTAGTGCGGATTACTGAGGCAAGCATCACTTTTAACCCTGTAAAGCCTGACAGGAAATAATAGTCAGAGACAATTTTTTTTGTGTGTGGAAATATAACAGCAGTGAAGATCAATAAGGCTTCGCTTGGTGGGTGATGGATGATTCATCCTGTGAGAACCTTATAGTGGTGTCCTTTTTTGTGATATCAACTTAAAATTTGGAAAACAACTTGGTTAGACATTATGGCTTTATGTCTGTATTCCAAAGCATTCATTGATTACAACCAGATCCGGCCCACATCTGGTACACGTGGAATCCACATGTATCAGATGTGGCCCGGATCTGGGCCGACACTATGTTGCTGTCTGGGATATATCCTAGTGAAACGGCTTCTCAAACAAGAAAGAAAAATAAAAAAGGGCGGGGCTTGATTTTGTCCATAGGGAATTGATTGGATGGTTATGGTTTGCTATTGGTGGATCTCCTGTGAGTGACAGGTTGCCCCGCCCTCACGCCAGTAAACACATCATCAGAGAAGAGACGAGATGTCGCTGCAAGAGGGAGGGGAAGTTATTTTGATTAAAGATTACGAGGGAACATTAAAACAGTAATGATGTGCACGGATAAATCATTTTTACTAAACACTTCAATATTCCATAAAAAAATAAGAATAGTCAATTTTGATTTCATGGTGACTTTAAGGAGCTAAATTTGTGGATCCGAACCTTTCGCGAAGAATAATTCCAAGTGAGTCAACACTCTCTCAGGCTGGTGGCGAGGGAATATCCATCAACAGGCTGTCTGATCTTCCGGGTGCTGTATTCGTCATGAGAGTATGTAGGGCATATTTTCAGCTTGACTGGGGGGAACAGAGGCAAGGTGGCCTAATGGGAAAAATGAATGAATCCTCTATCATGCGATCTGTGCCCCAAAGAGGAAGATAAAGAGAAACTGTACATATATTACCAGAGAGGGAAAGATGAGTGGGAAAGGGAGGCAGCGACACACTGACCCATGCTGTGTTCTCTAAAATGTTCGTGTCAGATAAACGGAGAATCTAGTCTGAATGCACTAGTCTGCTTCAACAGCATCTGATTTGCATAAGACAGGCTGGCTTTTTGGTGTGAGTGGAATGGCAAAGACTTTTGAAGCTTTGAACACACTCACATGACTTCACCATTGATGGCGAAATGCCTAATCTTTGCACAAAAACACAAGTATTTCAGCAATATCACAAAGAGCAAGAGTGCTGTTGATCTGTGCATCCATCCATCCATCCAACATGGTAAATGGTAAATGGACTGCATTTATATAGCGCTTTCAACAGACCCATGGCTACCAAAGCGCTTTACATATTGCCTCACATTCACCCATTCATTCACTCATTCATACACCGACGGCGGTGTCAGCCATGCAAGGCGCCATCCAGCTCGTCGGGAGCAGCTGGGGTTAGGTGTCTTGCTAACATCCATCTATCTATCTATCTATCCATCCATCCATCCATCCATCCATCCATCCATCCATCCATCCATCCAATCCATCCATCCAACATCCATCCATCCATCCATCCATCCAACATCCATCCAACATCCATCCATCCAATTGTCTGTTCATTTTTCAACAAAAAAAATTCTAACAAAATGATGTCAAGGCAACATTCAATGTCTATCAAGACAACTTATCACTTTGAATTTCAATTTATAAAAAAAAAAACAATAAGCCACGTTCTAAGCAATCGGGTAAATTGAAGTTACTATGTTGTTGGCAACAGTTTGCACTGAATTATTTACTTGATTGCCGTACATTACATTGATTTTACCATGGTAAAGGTTGGTCCTCATTAGGTTGTGCCTAAGAACCACTATAATGCCAGCCTGATCTCATGAAATGCGTCTCTATAGCACGCATTGTATTTATTGTGCAATTTATACACGAAAATTCGTTTTTTTACGATTGCACAATAAATACAATGCGTGCTATAGAGATGCATTTCATGAGATCAGGTTGATAATGCACAACCTCTCATGGATTATTGCTTTATTTTGCGCTAGAAAACCATCTGAATCCCAGTGTAGCAGCCATACAACAGTATGTGTTTAAAGCTCTGTTTGCAAAGATGTTTTCAGGTTCTGCACTTTTGGACTTTGGCCACAAGCTCTGGATTTGGAGAGTCCCTGGAGTGTCATTGAGTTTTCATGCCAGCCATTCAAAATGCCAACACCATGACACCATTATAGTATGAAAATCAAGTGCCCCAGTATGTTCAACCCCCAAACTTTACTCTTTTGTGGCACCCTGTTTCCCAGGCAATGCCTGGCCCTGACACTAACCAAGACCATATGAGAGAGCATGACAGAATACATCTTTAATTAGTCGTCTGATATGGGATGCAGTCCACAGCCTGTTATTGGACTTCGATTGGCATCTAGTCTGAACTCACTCTGTTCTTCCGTTAAATAGACAAGGAACTCTGTGGTGCATCTGTCTGACTACCAGAACCATGACCGATCCTGTTTTCCTGTTTGAGGCTGGGCATTGTCGGAAACCATGCCAGCTGACAGCTTGGTTCGGAAAAACCAGTGGCCGTACAAGGGGGGCATTGGTCCACAATTACACCCGCACTGTCCATCAATGTTTAGACAAAAAACCACCATCTGAGGGTTGTTCAGTATGTGTCTAAACGCAGACTGTCAATCTTATCGGCAGGGGCTGAAAACTTCTCTCTCTCAGCTTGCCGCCTGTCTGAAACACAGTAATGAAAGTACTAACGGCACACTGGAAACGCAACCTCTCTGCCAGGGGTCAGTGAACACTGCGATTGCTGTTTGGATCTTGAGACCATCAGTCTTGATGCTCAATATCTGGAAAAAGAAAGAAGGCGAAAACCATCTCTTCAGATTTGCAAGCTTTGATGGCATTTGATGGATGGCTATCATAATAATTCTACACAAATTAAAAAAAAAATCTGAAAGATCTTGTGCAAAGCTTATCATGACAATGCTAAGGTGTTTTGAGTGGTGGTTAGGGTCAGGGCTGTCCAAAATTCAGAAATCAACAACTGGCTCCCTTTTAGTTTGTGAGGATGAATTTGAATCGAATTGTTCACACACCACAGGAAGTTGAAGTGGAATTTATTGATGTGCAATTTAAAGTCTACATGCAATGAAAGTTTTCCCCCCATTTTATGGTACATCTGATTGTCATATATATATACAACCACGTCACATTTTATCACATTAACCACGTGACGTGGTTAATCTGGTTCATTTCTTTTTCTTTTTTTTCTTCTTTTTTTTTTCAGCTAGTAGAAGTTCTGAATGGCCGGTAACTTAAAATTTTAGTTGCCAAATTGAGCGGTGAGTGAAAAAGTTCATTTCAAACCCTGCAAAATAGCACACCGCCACTCTAAAGCCCAAAGTAGCCTATACTTTTTTTATGTGTATTGCGGCTCTCTCTTAACAAGCGTTTGACAACGCGGGCATCTGTTGGCGTTGCAGTCTCTGGTATTTTGTTGTTGTTGTTCTGTCTCTAGTTTCGTTTTCTACTTTAAAACAATGGCCCAGACCAGAGTTGCCACATTGTGGATCAACTGATTAGTTTCAATGTGCATGTTCGACCTGTACGTACAAAGTACGCACACTTACAAGAATTGGGTGGCGCGCATTATTCTGGCGACAAAATTTGCATCACGCGCACTATGCGCAGACACTCACGTAAAAAGCCTTAAAGGTTGATTTGTACTTCTACTTCTGCGTATCGACGTGCAATTACACATGCAGACCGCTAGGAGGCAGTGTCCATGGGCATAGTGATGTTGTTACCCACAGTATCAAGGCAAAAGCCAAAGAAGCAGCTTGTTGTATGTTGTAGGAGAAGCAGCAGCAGTGTTGGCAGCAAATAGACAGCAACTTTTATTGCAGCGTTGTTACATTTTTGGAGAGGTGCACGTCAGGCTACGCGTTCTACACCGTCTATGACGTAGCTATGCCGTAGGTTCAACGCCCTTAAGGGCTCATTTACACTTGGTATTAACATGTGACCTGTATTCAGATGTCATTTACTCACTAGAAGGTGAGTAAATGATGACAGAATTACAATTTTTGAATGAACTATCCATAGTCTGTCTAGATAACTATAGACAGACAGGCAATTCACATGATTTTAGGTATGATTCACACCTGTAGAACAAACCAGACAGTTTCATATTCAGAGTTAGTGGTTTCTTCAAAACACTAGGCTAATCTTAATATACAAGCCATTCTAATTGTGACGTTGTCTTTGCAAACAGCCTTACTCCACAATGCTTGCTTTTGCTAAAACTCAACAAAGATCTGAAATCTAAAATCTGTCAAAAAGCTTAAAACCTTCAAGTTAATCAGTGCAACATCAATAACACCAGTCTTGTGAAGTAAAGAAAAGCTGTAGCTGCTGCTTCGTGTTTGCCCTACAGAGAGAGACTCTCCCACACCTCTTTAAACTTCAGAAACCCACCTCACCAAACACCTTCTCATCTGCTCATACTGTGAAGGCAATCAGTGTTAATTATGACAGTAAATGAATACAGCTCATTTAAGCAGACATCTTCTCTGGCGTTTGGTGCAGTGGCATCTCTTGTTCTGGTGATCGTCTGGAAGATTTCTTTGTCGAACGGGCGACTGAAGACCTAATACTGGTGTTCTGGACTGCACGCTCTCCTCAGATCCTCCCTCCTCCACAGCTTCACGACAAGCAAGTGTTGCCCTGAGGCGTGACGGTAGCACTTAACAGGCTTTTCTTCCTTTTCTAAAGAACAGATATGGCACTTATCCTAGTGAAACCGCAAGAATGGGGGAGTCAGAGTGCACAAGAGTGTGTAGTGACCCAGACGACAGTCACGCTGTGGACAAGTTGTAAAGCTTTAAGTGGAGTCAGCACTTCTCAACGTTTTAACTGTTTAAGTAACTTGTTTTTCTGTGTTGTTTCATGATCCATAAATACAGTGGATGTATTGACATAATTATTTGAAATAAATTATATGATGATAATTTATTTAATAATTTAAATGGACTGTGCACAGAGTTTGAATAAAAATGTATTTGGTTGTTAATGAAATGACTAACTGAAGTATTAGATGAATGCTATAATTACATTTCTTTTGTGTTCCGAAAAAAGAAAGAAAGTCATTCAGAATTTGAATGTCATGAAGATTAGAAAATGATGACAGAATTTTTGAGTGAACAATAGGCCTATCAGTCATGATACAATATTTAACTATGATTTATTAATGTAATCTCGATGGATGTATGGATAGACAGAAAGACAGACAGACAGACAGACAGATAGATAGATAGATAGATAGATAGATAGATAGATAGATAGATAGATAGATAGATAGATAGATAGATAGATAGATAGATAGGTTTACATATTATTCATTTATCAGATGTTTAGTTTTATCCAAGGATGGAAATGGATCTATAGCCTACTAAATTTGAATGATTCTTATAAACGTGAATTAAAATATGAACATAATTAGGCCTACATTATAGGTTAGGTTTTTATAAAGTGTTATTGATAAAAATTTAACCTTTTTAAATTGCTGACTGATTTCTTGAGAATGGTTTGGGGTCCCTGGGTCTGTTAAGGTTGACATTTTAAATATACATTAACTAGTCGGTAAGACATTAAAGTTACACTATTTGACCCTTTAGCGGACGACCAATTTTTTTTGGGATGTGCTTCGGCTCTGCTCCTCTGCGCGGATGAATGTAGGCTAGTTACTGCACATGTAGATCTTATCAGAGCAGATTGACAAATAAATAAGGTTTGGTTTGTTTTTACAAAACTGCAATTTCCCATATTTTTCTTGTTCGTTGTGACAAAAAAACGTTAAGCTTTACACTGGAGCGACTCTGCATAGTGATTCACGAGTGAATGACACGTGTGCAATTTCCCGCGAAATCCGTCCCAACAGCTTTAAAATGCCATTATAGGTACAAATTGTTTTTTGGTAACGGCTTCTTTGCAGTCTTTCATTGATATATATATATAAGCAATTGGCCGATTTGTTTGTAGGCTATACCACATTACTAATGAAAGTGATAATTAATCACCCCCTGCTGGCGCGCGGGGCAATCGCAGTCTCATCCATAATGGTGTGCTTTGCATAAGTTTATTTTGTCAAGCGCCCTCTCACGCGTTTGCCCATATGTTCCCCACTCCCTCGTGCACGCGCGGGTCTAATGTAGTTTAAATGACACGCGCGTTTTATTGCACTGGCTGCGTTCTGCCATTCATCTCCACAGCCACTTGTGTTTCAGTGGATCGCGCGCTGTGTGTGAGTGCGTTCAGCACTAAGGTGAGAAGCAGAGGGAGGGGTTTAAACTTGCCCGATGCGCTGGGAGCTGATTGACTGTCATCTCTTTCTCTCTCTCTCTCTCTCTCTCTCTCTCTCTCTCTCTCTCTCTCACTCTCTCTGGTTTATATGTGGATTTCTCCTGCTCCACAGCAGATCTTTGCGCTCGGACTGGAGGTGTTGTTCAGGAGCCCCGGCTCTCTCTTCTACTACCGGACAGGACACCCGTGAGCATGAGTATGGCAGACACCCACTAAAGCCATCACGGAGAGATACGCGTATATACCGACTATGGCTGTGGACGGTAAGCTCGCTGCTTGTTATTTACTACATAAACCAGTTCAATTATTATTTGATTCATACTGCAGCCACATGCAAACTATGATCCGTTTATTTACAGGGTGGCGTTATACAGACAATATTTATGACTTTTGATGTTTACAGTATTATTCTAGACTAATATTGTTGTGTACTATAGCCTAATACCTACTATACTATAAATTAACTCTTTACATTACACTGTTTACACAACATTTACAGTGCTATTTACTAATGTCCTTTACTAAAGTATAGGACTAAAACTTTAAAGTAGGCCTATAATATAACATATTTTAACATTGTCTTTTATATAAGTTTTTTTTTTTCTGCAATTTGCCAAAGTTTTAACTTGGATTTCGTCATCAATAGTTAAATGAAGAGTTGTTAAAACTTTTTCAATTTTAGCATTTTTTTTTACTGTGTACTTTAGACTATAATTTTTCACTGTAGTAGCTATTTATGATTACACTTTATTTTAAGGTGTCCATGTTACAGTGTAATACATTTAAGTACTGAGTAATAATAAATAATACATGTGCCTACTTACTATAGGGTTAGGATTTGGTTTAGGGTTACTTGCATGCAATAGGCATAATTTATAGTTATTACTACAGTAACGTGTAAAAAGCTGTATTTACTATAGTACATGCTTATATTCTACTACAGTGTATTATAATATCCTATACTACACTGTACTACTATACAACTTTTTTTTTTTTTTTTTTTTTGCTGCACCCTGTGATGCTGTTTATATTTTTCCTGAATACCATGTGCAAGGTCAGAAAGTTGGTAATTGGTGCAGATGTTTTTTTTATTTTTATTTTCCAGATGTATTTGTGCCCATCATGTTGACAATGACATTGCGCTCAAATCGCTGAAGGGAATGTCAGACAGAGTTCATGGGTTCACATCTGGACATAAACATAAAGTCTACCTGACAACTTGCATGACAAATGAAAACATTCACACACATTCTCTCAGTGATCTCGAGGGCATTTATGCAATGGTATTTATGTTTTCCCTTGGCCCCAAGCAATTTTACATAATCATATAGTAGCTATATCTGCAGCGCTCAGCGTGGTGCTGAAACGGACAGCAAGACCTTGCCTCACTTTAACCTTAATCTTCATATTAAATGTCCTTTTCCTAATTCTCTCTCCTGCCACACGTGTGATTCAGTAACTTAAAAGTGCAGTTTGTGCCCAAAATAGGATGTTCTGTACATAGAAACAAATTGCATAATCATAAAGCCCCCCTCAAGGAAAGTTAGATCATTGTTTATTCAAACGTGTTGTTTTTTATCCAATTAAAATGGCTTGTTTTAATCCGCGTTGTGTGCGCAGAATGTTATTTAAGAACGTTTTTCTCAGCCGCCCTAAGAGAAATTCTGATACGTGAGCGAGTACACAAGCGGTTTATACAGAGGCAGCTTATATTTGCATCCGAGGCGTTTGATTAGACAACTGAATTACACTTGAGAGAGCTGATTGTTTTGCTTTAATATCTTCTATTGCACAGATATTGCCGTATCATTCTCCTGTTACAGTACAGTTATTACTTGGCAAGGTTTCATTTCATGCAGGCTGTAATAAAAACGTTTCCAGAATAGCACTGGTCTCTGATTCACATAAAGCATGTTTGTGTCACTGCTCATATAAAGCTTCATTAGATCTGGAGAGGCACAGATGTTGGGTTAACCCCCTCTCGCCCTGTTTCACACACCCTACAGCTCTCAACCAATCCCAGCATGCAGCAGGAGGACTGGGCTGTTTTCCTGCTACCTAAGGGAGCACCAATGCATTAAGTGCATGGACAAATGCGTGCCACTCATTCATGCATACAGATGGATTAGAAATGCTAGACCCACAAGCCTCACTCGCGGTTTCTAACCACACGCACATGTCTGAAAAAATAGAAAGGGAGAGCGTGAAAGGGCAGAAGCGATAAAAAGAGAGTCATATCTGGTTCTGTTTCGCTCGGATTGACATGCAGTGGTTGAAGGGAGTGTGTATTTTGTCTCAACGTGTGTTTGCCTGTTATCGGCTGAAGCGATTCCATGCTTGTCAACACCATTGACTTTTATTCTTTCTTTCTATTCTTTTACCTGTAATTGCTGAGAGATGAGCAGCTTTTCCATCGCATTTAATCATAGTTTTCGCTTGGTCCACCAGTTTTATAAAGCATGTAAAAACGCAGTGCACTTATAATGGAAGTCTGTGGGGAAATGCAGTCTGGAGGGTTTAAAAGCAGAAATGTGAAGCTTGTGCTATAATCCTTATTTTAATTCTGACATACAGTGTGTGTTATTTAAGCTATAAAGTTGTTTAACCCTTACATTATGGCAATTTGGCCCACAACACAAAATTGAGCGACCCTAAAAAGGACATTCTCGTCATAGTCGCGATGTTGCTCATCACAGTTCGATACAGGCATCAGAACCGCATCTCCTCAATGCAGATCTGTGTTTGTGTGTGTGACGGAGGGATTCTTGACACTGTTTTCACTCCTTTACACATTTATAAGCTCTTCACGAGTTCTCAACTGGTCAAAATACCATCATATGTAGGTTACGCACACACAACGAGCACATTTATCCCAGAACACAGCACTGTTTTGGATGTTCGGTTAGTTCTGTTGCGAAATATACATCATAAAACCCGACCAATCAGGTTGTGAATGTATCTATGCCTTTAAGTTTGATATCTTTATGTTCAGTGCTAAAATGCCAATGTGAATGCTAATGTTCAGGACTAAATGGTTTTTTTTTTGGTCCGGACCAAACGAACCAAGCGAATCGAACTACAAGTGTGAACACACCCTGAACACACTGGTATTTACACACCATTATTTTACACACCATTAATGTCTTAAATGTCTGATATTATGACATGACACTGAATTTGCACATTGTCAGCAATGTAACACTGTAGCTTATCCATGTTGTGGGCAAAAAATAGATGCTGACACAGTCAATATTTCAGCCCTCAAAAAACCATTTAGTCCGAAACCGAAAATGCGTTCAATCATTATTGAATACAAAAGGTTAGATCGCATTTTATCGCACTAGACTCATTTTAAAATGTGTAAAGTTAAAATTTTATGGCTGATTTACATTTTATCCAAAGCATTATAGAGTGGTGCAGGGATGACATCAGAATTTTCCACTGGTTCCTTTGAGATTTTCCTATGGGATTTTATAATTGGGTTTAATTTATGCGTAAAATAAAGCCTGTGGTAAAGATAACTTGACTATACTTTGACGTTTTGTTCTACAACGTAAATTACACTCACCCATTGTGAAAACGTGAATTTAAGCAGAAAACGTGTATTTCTAATAAGTAACTAGATCAGAAAGCTTGGGGTGTGAGTGTGTGCAGTGTATGTTGTAGAACAAAACGTCAATGTTCACCACAGACCTTATTTTAATACTCATAAATTGAAAACCCCCATTATAAAACCCAATAGGAAAATCTCAAAGGAACCAGCGGCCGAATTAGACTTCAGGTTTTGACGTCATCCCTGCACCACTTTATTGCCTCGCTCCATAGACTTTGCTTAGAAGTGAAATACACCATTTTAACTTAAAAAAGGTCACAATTATTGTCTGTGGTAATCGACAGTATGTCACAGATGCTGTTGATAGAGCTTAATTAGTACTGAACCCCAGAACATTCCTTCAACAATGGTCCCAAATCTGTTCTTTAAGAGCTTTTGTGCTAAAGCCTCTTGATCTTGTTTGTACTCACAGAGCATTGTGGGTCAGATTAAACGAATCGCGCCCAAACCACATGACCGAAGTTACGTCCCTGTGAACCGATTCTCACATGAGCGCATGAATAAAAGAAGAAAAGGAGGTGAAATGAAAGGAAGCTACTGTTTTCTTTAGCCACATAAACATGGTCTTTATTAGCCTTCTCTCACATGTTGGTTAAGGAGGGGCTCTTAACAGCTATTTGGTGTCCTGCCCAAAAGTTGCCTTTGGAGAGCTTTTGAAATGTGATCCTGGCTCAAATGGTGTGTGTGTGTGTGTGTGTGTTTAGGCTAGCATCCTTATGTCCTCGCAGGCATTATCTCCACCTTAAACCATCCATCCATCCGTCCCTTTATCCCCCCTATTCTTTTGTATCATATCTTTCAAGCAGACAAAGGATTTTGCTAAAATGGATTTTGTGTGTGTGTCTGTATGGAATGTTTGATCTGTGTGTGTGTGTGTGCACATCTATGAGGGTGCATTATGTTTTTATGCTGCTGTATGTACGTTTGGGTTTTAATTCTCATTCCGTTGGCCTGTTGTTGGTCTTAATACCCTCTTACTGTGTCATCGCAGTTCACACAGCATCTACGCTGACATCAGGGGAAGAGAAAGTCAAAAAAAAAAGGAAAAGATTTGCCTGCTTTTTTTGTTGTTGCAGTGATCCGTTTAAAAGATCTTAAATGAAAAGACTTCACTTTCAGTGCATCAGCATAGAATAGGTTTACTGTTTGTATATTTGCACAGCTGTTGTGGGTGGATATTTTTGTCTCTGACTTTGATATGATAAGACAATTCGCCGTCAGGTTCGTTCACACGTCAAAAATGTTAAAGGATTGTGTACAGGAGTGATGGCATTTCTGTCAGAATTTGGGACCAGAATCTCAAATTATAATACTTTAAGAATGAAACTGCGAAGAAAAAATTCTTACTGGATAATTATGATTTGTTCCAAATTCAAACTGTATTTCTATTAGCAATCCTATAAAAATGTCCCATCTGGGTGGTTGCTAGGGTGTTGCCAGGGAGTTGCTATGCTGTTGCTGACATGGTCTAGGATAAAGGAGCCTTCTAAGTCTCTATTACAGTATTTTGTGGTCCTTCCCAGCAAGCAATTTTGCATTTAAAAGACATCTGATAGCCGTCCAAACAGCCCAGATGTCTAAAACAAGGCAAAATTTGGGCTGTCAGTGAAAACATCTAAACCATATCCCAAGAATAGACTAGTCATTTCATTTAATTTCTTTGTTATCTAATTGATAGCTACTCTATTCTTGGGCTATGGTTTAGACGTCTAATAAATTTTCAATGACAGCCCAAATTTTGCCTTGTTTTAGACGTCTGGGCTGTGTTTGGACGGCTATTAGACGTCTTTTAAACGCAAAATTGCTTGCTGGGTTCCTTCAATGTAAATATAGGGATTTTTTTTTTCAACCATCTGATTGCTTATAAAACTAATACCACACCCCAACAATGTTGGTAACACAACAAGACAGGTCTAGTTTAACACTTTTGGTTAGAGGTTTGTTCCAATACCTAGTGCAAAATATAATGCTTAAAAGACACTGTTTACAAATATGAAAAGATCCAGTGTGCAGATTCATTTAAATCAATAATGCCCGGTACACATTGTATGATTTTGGCCTGTCCCAGACGAAAGATGACCAATCGCGGTGATTTCTGTGGTTGTGGCTCCTAAACTGTGTTCAGAGGTTCAGAGACGGCCGTTGTCGTGTGAAAGATATCCTGCGATCATTTTCTGACTGTGTCAGAAATTTAGCATGATCATGACTAACCAATAAAAATACAACATTAAATGGCATATTGATCAACGCGACATGGCACTAAATCTTAAAACTACTTTCCTCAAGATCCATTTGCAAAATTGCCATGCCAAGTTGGCCTCTTCTCTCTAGCAATGACCGCGTCCATATTCTCCTCTTTCGCTTCCTCCTCTTTTTTTTCAGCGCACATAAAAACCACAATTGCTAAAGTTATTTGTTTACCACTAGCGCACGATGATGACGTTTTATTCTTCTATACTAACTTGCGTCGTAGCCCACGATTCAATAGCTGTCATCATCGTACAGTCTACATACATGTCGCACCCAAGTTTATGGGTGTAACGATTTGTCATTTGTAATGATCTTATTATAGGATTGCTGAAATCACACAGTCTGTAGCAGGCGTAAGACTGTATAGATCCTGGAAAATCACATGCTTCATCCATTTGCTGCCTTATTATGGATCAGTGCTACTCTTCTGAGATTCCCCATGAATAATAGTGGGATTGAGGGGGATGGGGAGGAAAAGCAAGGGGGAGGTGTCTAATAAACATTCACTCGTCAGTCCCCCCCGGACTTTAAACAGATTGATCAGGCGTTAAAACCCGGGAGGGATCAATTTGGCTTAAATCAACAAGCATCTTGGAGAAAATGGACAGAGAGAAAGGAGGAGGCAGAGAGATGGCTGAAGAATGGAGAAGAAAGGTCCATTTCTTTTGCTGGGAGGACTGATGGCTGGGTCGACCCGTGAGCTACGGATAATTGCTTTCGCAGAGGGCAAAGCTTTACACCCCACCCCGCCATCATCCCAAGTGTTCTCATCTTCGTTCTCCACACCCACCCAGTGGTACTTAATTTCTTCAGTACTGTGGTCACTCTTGATTTCATTTTTTTTTTTAAATGGGCGGTCTGTCAGCCCCTGTCATCCCATTGTATTAGCAAGTGCACAGGCCCATGTCCAATATCTCTCCGTTAATTAGTGCCACGCGAAGGAAAGAAATGCACGATTGAGAAAGATAAAGGATGAAAGAGGATGATGTTGAAGAAAGAGACGGGGAGAGAAAAGATAATAGAAACTGCTGAGAGAGTTGTGCTAATTAGAGATAATGCAGTTGGTTTGAATTTGATGGAAATTGATGGTCTTGTGTAATATATTCCAGTTAGTTGTCATTTTGTGGTTGGTTTTCTAAAGCATCTTATTGGTAAATAAAAAACTCTAATCTAAACTAAACTAAACCTCTCTTCATTTAGTATTCTCTATTCTGTAATTCTGAACGGTTTGGGACTGTTCCTCGTGTGTGATAGAGGTTTCTGATTGGCCAATGGCCTGGCTGAAGGCACCAGGAAGAGATGATGCAGCTCCTGGTGGCGAAAAGCAATTACACTATTTGATTGCACTGATTTTTACATCTGTATTATCAGTCTCATCCAGCTCTACTCCAGGGTGCTCTCTTCTCATCTCTGTTTCTGTGTGTGATGAACAGCTCTCCACATCCCACCCTTTCCCTCAGAATATCACCCATGGGCCATATATCAGACTCTAACTCTGTCTCTGTCCCTTTCTTTCACATCAGTGTTCCCTTTCTGACCCTTTCTGACTGCTTGGCCATTAAGAAGACATCCATGAAAGACATCCTTCCAACATCTACCCCTTGGAAGGGCTGTAGATGTGGATATCATAAAATTAGGTGCTATTTAGGTTTACCTAGAACAGTTTATTAGATATATTAGATTAATTTTTATGGTTGGTGTTAGCACAGTACAGTTATGATACCAGAAGATAATACCACGGTACTTCACTGTAACACATACCACAATGAAGAGCAGAAAAACGTGTTCTTGTTTCCTCTAGAGGAATTTGATTCTTTCTTCGAGGGCTTGTGAAAAATAAGTGCACTTAATTGTATTTAAAGGGGTGGTTGAATATGATTTCACTTTTCTAACTTTAGTTAGTGTGTAATGTTGCTGTTTGAGCATAAACAAGATCTGCAAAGTTACGACGCTCAAAGTTCAAAGCAAAAGGAGATATTTTCTTTTAAAGAAATAGCTTTTTAAGGACTACAACAAACGACTGGTAGGGACTACAAGACTTTCCTCCCGGGTTAGTGATGTAAGATAATTGTGTGATTCTGACAGCTCAATTTAGCTCAAAGGAATTATTAATTAATTTATAGGGAATTCGAAAGAATCACTTATTACAACCGAGCAAATGACTCGTCCATTTGAATCGGCTGTAGCTATCAGCTCTGCAACGGATATAAAAATCCAAATTATAGTGAAACACTATTTATTAGCAAGGTAACTTAGATCAGCAGTTTAAGACATTAAATTTGTAAGCACATAACACAAGTAACACTTCTCTTTGAAATACAAACAAGACTTTATTGATTATTCTAACACATAAAACTAATATCTAACACGAACACACGCACACACACATTCATACGAGTTGCAGAAAGAAAGAGAGTGAGGAAAGAATGAGTTTCAAGAGTGAGATGATGAAATCCCAAGATTCTATGCACTTATAAGACATGACCTGAACGAACCATCAATTTAACCCTTCTGGGTTATTAAATCCATATCAAATACACCAGTTCAGCTTAAAAGTCTGGAGGCTACTTGTTCCTTTTGAGGATTCCCTTTGTCGGTGTAAAAGGGGTTTCCCGAGTTCGTTCATTGGCTGGTGTCCTCGTGCTGGGATAGATGTCTGGGGCGGCCAATCACGGGGTGTGCTGGCGGATGGATGGAAAGTCTTTGTTTGAAGCTGGCTTTGCAGTCGAATCGTGGACCGAAACTTTGCCGCAAAACTTAACTTAGAACCGAGACTCACAACGGAAAAGAAAAGAAAATTCAGAAAAGAAATGACTTAGATGACTTGAATGAAGCTGTTTAACCCGGTCTTCTGATCTTGATTTGGGTTCTTTCGTCTCTGCGCATCTACATAGTTGCTAGTCTGTCTGGTTTCTTCTCCCTTCGCGCACTTTTTCTAACCTTGTTGTCACAAAGCTTTGTTCAGGTCTAAGATTTTTAACTCAAATGTTTGTCCAGCCTCCTGGATCAGTTCTGACCAATTAGACACTGTCTTTATTTGTCTCATCGTAAATCATGCGTTATCTGTGATCTCCTTACACTCCAGCACTAGCAGAGAGAAAAGAGGCCACAGTTTAGACATTTTTACTATTATAAGAATACAAAACATTTTACACAGATTTCAATCAAGCCATCTTTTGAGTTAAGAACATATAATCATATTGATAGGAGACACGACACACTTTCATTCAAACATCTAATAGTTATAACAATTACATGAATTATATGGTATCTAAGCATATTAGACACACACATATACTGTAGACACAATATAGAATTATGTAGTTGCATGATGTTTGATTATAAGTCCATCGAGAATTGTTCTGGGATGATTTTATGTATTTTTTAAGAGATTTCAACCTTGGGGTCATTGAGAGTTCCTTAAGAAGAAGGCGGTCTGTTTTGTATCTGTCGTGGGGGTCCAGCAACTTCTGCTGTTATCTTGATCGGGCACTGAGCTTTTGCCATCTCTGAACTGAACCAATCAGTCTTTCCCAAACAATCTAACATTGACAACGTTCTTCCTTTAGTTTGGCCATAAAAAGTTCTTAGTGGAGCCTGGATGGGTGATTTGGGGTCTGGAATGTTGAGTTCTGTGTGGAATTATGTTTGAACAAATCACCTGGAAGATTCATTTGTGTTTGATTTCGCCCTCAAATCCTACAGTGACATCACTAACCCTAAAATTTACATAAACCCCGACCCAGGAACACGATTTATAGATTATCAAGACAGAATATGCTAATCAATGACTAGACGATAACTACACATAAGCTACATAAATTCACCAACTAACCAATCAGAAATGTTGTCTACATGTTGTCACTTCTTCTTGAGTCTCTCCATCATTGTCTGACTCAGGGTTGAATATAAAAGGCTAAAAGTTTTTCAAATATTCAGTGCATGTGTGTGTGAGGTAAAAGGACACGAGCTCTTGAAGCTCCGCCCCCTGTGCCGAGAGCAGCAGCTCATTTGCATTTAAAGGAACAGACCTTTGAACTCACCCTCAAAAAGTGACAACTTTAACATGCTATATAAAAATATCTGTGGGGTATTTTGAGCTAAAACTTCACATACACACTCTGGGGACATCAGAGACTTATTTACATCTTGTGAAAAGGGCATTATACCACCCCTTTAATGTACACTTGTTGTGTACTTCAAATCTTAGTATTTTTTATAGTTACTTAGTTACTTTTTTATCTAAAAAAGTAGTTGCAGATAATGTTAATGAAATAAAAGACCACTTAAAGGTGCTCTAAGCGATGTTGGGTGACGTCACTTCTTGTTGACGTTCGAAGTATTGTCAAACAAAATGGAGGCTAGCTCGACCCTCCCTCCTCCTCCTCCCTTCCGTGCTTCCTGAAACAGGCTTTTCCGATGTAAATTCGGGACTTTGCGCGTTCCTTCTCCTTTTCCCTCTTCTTTGCTATTTGTTCATCGGAACGTCGTCTCTTTGGTCGTGTGTCGGCCATATCAAAATTCAAGAGAATATAATTCTAACGTTAGTCATTGTCGTTGTCTAGGACATCTCTCCTCTAGCTAACTTCCCTCTTCATGCTTCTCTCTCCTCCACTCCCCACACCCCCCTTCATGTGCACACGCACTAACCCCCCAACCCCACCCCCAAATTATTCTTGTCGGTTATTGGCTGGAACACTGTTTGTTATGTTTCGTGGTCCAGGCTGGGCCAGTTTGTTTTTGTTGCCATTTGTGGAGCCTGGGCTGTCTACAGAGACCGCGTTTTTTACAGTGTGTTCAGGGGACAGGCAGCTAGCGGATAGTGAGGAGATGTTTGCTGTATGTGTCAAAAAATGTTTCAGCCTAAAAAACGCATGACATCGCTTAGAGCACCTTTAAGTGCACTTAAAGAGAGTACACTTTCATGACTTCTTAACTTTTAAAAAGAGCACTTTGTAATATTGTCAAATTAAAAAGTACAGTATAAATCATGTTTTAATAATCTTTTGTTGTGATTTAAAGTACACTAATTTTGATATGATGATATTCGATATTACATTTTAAGTTAACATATTTTAACTGTACTAAATTGTATACACATACACACACACACATATTTGAAATTGCAAATATATTTTAATACATGACATACACGTTTCAATAAATTACAAATAAAGTGTATTTTAGTTTATTATAAAAGCTTGTCAGTGCATTTGGCAGTAAACTTTAACTATATTTTAACAGCCAATATGTAATTATGAAATTACATATAAAGAAATAAGTTATCAAAAAAGTGCTCTTAAGTTTAGCTAATTGCATTTAATATAAATTTAAACAATAATACATTTTCGTTTAATTGCAATTAACATGCAACAATAAGTGTACGAAAACAGTACATTCAGTTGACATGTTAGTGTATTCTTTTAAAGTATATTATTTCCATAATAAGCTTTAAAAGTTTGCTGCTTCTTTTTCTCAAGGGTAGGGCTGATGTTCTACACGGCTGACTGCTGTAAAGATGCTTCATCAGGGTGATTTAGGGTAGAGGTCTTACTGGGCCTATGAAATGATCTAAAGGGTGGTTTTCTTAGATAGAAGAACCATTTTTGTTTCCGCAAAGAACCTTTCAGTGAACATTTCTTAAAAGAACCACTTTTTTTTTCTTACACTCTAAAAAATGCTGGGTTGTTTCTGTAAACAAATTGTTGGGTTGATTGTGCTGGGTCAAAAAGTTGGGTTGTTTGAGGTACTGTAAACACATTATTGGGTTGCTCATGCTGGGTCAAATGAGTTGTAAGGGGGTTATTCACAAATGCTGGTTCACGCTGGTTGGGTTATTTTGACCCAGCAACTGGTTACTTTTTTCATTCTTTGCGGAACTTTCTGGATTCTTCACTTCTGACTCGAGGAGCACGCCACTCGGAGCAGGCATTGTTTTATGGTAAGTTAATATGAATGTTTACCTATATTTTTAATAAGTTGTGGTGGTAGCAGCAAGCTAATTTCACTGTTCAACATACAGTCCTTGATATGGAAGTGTGAGGGGTAATGTATTTATTTCGTGAAACATTAATTAGCCACAGCTAGCCGGTTAGAATTTTTGACAAAATGCCGCATGTTAAATCCTTAGTTGAAATTAAACCAGATATATCAGCAGCCTTTTTGAAAATTTTAATTCTAAATTCATCATGTAATTATCGTAGGCCTATTCATTGTGGACGTTGCGTATTTAAAAGTGAGAAAAGCTTTTGTATGAAATCCATACACGCAGTTTCCCTCACAGGGCTCGCACGTAAAATCAGCGGGAAATGAGTCTCTAATGTACGTTAGGCTAGCAAGTGAGTTGTGAGTGAAAAGTCTGCTGGTGTAGTTTTAGAAATACTCGTCTGAAGAAGTGACTGAGGTAAGTTCCAGCACAGTCTGCGTGTGTCTTGTCTGTAATGTCTCGAACCATCGTTTCTGGCAAAAAAAAAAAGGCTTTCAAGAGCCTTGATATAGCCTTTTTTAGTAAATGTATGACTTGCAATCTTTATAAACATCGACTGAGGAAAGGAGAAATAGCGCCAGTTTTATTATTTAAAACTTAAAAAATGTAAACTTACATGATAGCCTACCCTGTCATCTTTCATTTTATTGTGTGTAAGTTAACATCTAAACGGGCGATCATCAGCGCTGCCAGTCAGGAGATTAACGAGCAGCTTTGTGGGTTTGTGAATTTTAATGTTAAAGACACTATATCAACATTACAGTAATATTTTACTTTTAATAAAATAATGTTTTATTTTAATGCCTTAATGTTGATATTTGTCAAAATTACTCTTTTATTACTATTACTATAATTCAGTTTGCAATATTGAATGCACATTTTGTTTGTTTTTCACATTTGGTCATTTGGTAATGTTTGCAATAATTTTAATTGCATATTCAGTAATAAATTGATACTTCCACAAAAAAAGCTTAACTTGCATGTCAGTTTTATTGCAACACTCTAAGTGATTGTCCGGGAAGCAGACACACTCTGTCAGTTTAAATTTAAACTTAAACGCATCTCTTTTACCTGGAATTCATATAGAACATTATACATTTCTATTAGTCAAATCAGTTAAATGATTATTAGGCTGCATAGGTCAGCCGGAACCGGGGACACTTTCCTATAACACCTGATGTACTCATTATTTAATAAGAAGAATGGCATATATGCTAATGTATGTCTTTCTGTTCATTCTAAAGTTTACTGAAGTCAGCCGGATCCAGGCCGTATCCAGATCAGAAGGTGGACCTGCGCCTGGACCCATCCATGACGCATCCCTGAAGGGCCAGCCTCATCAGCCCTGTGAAGGCCTCATCGACACGACTGATCCTCAACAAACTCATCTCCATACCGGTGTGATGACTCCGACTTCCAACCAGATGGAACTGGATAAATATTCTGAATGTTCTTATTCAATCTGACCTCTGACCTGTAATGCCTGGATCATAATCATACACTGTTCGCTCGATGGCCAGAGGGGAACTGAATGCCTGAGCCTTCTCTCAAGGTTTTTTTCTCCATTCTGTCACTGATGAGTTTTGGTTCCTTGCCACTGTTGCCTTGGCTTTTGGCTTGCTTAGTTGGGGACATTTAATATTCAACAATATTATTGATTTGCCTTAAGGTGGACGATGACGCAATTTTCTTCTAGAAACAAACTTTGTTGTATTATATTCATGTTACAGTATCACTGAAGCTGCTTTGATACAATCTGTATTGTAAAAAGCGCTATATAAATAAAGATGACTTGACTTGATCAACAGGTGAGGACCAACATGGTTGAATATTTACAAAATGAGATGACTGGTGAATTGCTGCACATTCTGTGCCTCAGGGATGAAATGAGGGGGACATGTCAGACCTTTGACATTGATTAACATTTGTATTTGATAAAGAAAGGATTAAAGAAATGTATAAAATAAAATAAAAAATGAGATTGAAATCATACAGTGGCCTCTCTGGTTTATTGTATTACAGAGATAATAATTATTTTACATTCATAATATAACAAATATTTGTTTCTAATTTTATTAAGGCAATGAGACAAGAAATAACCCAGCACATGAGTAAGACTTAACACAGCAAGAGGGTTAATTTCACCCACTGGTTGGGTCAAATGAATGACCCAGAAATATGGGTCAAATGGCAAAAACCCAGCACTTGGGTCAAACCAACCCAGCGCGTGTTCTGTCCAATAGTGACCCAGCAGTGTGGTTAAGGTTGGGTTATTTTTTAACCCAGCAGTTTTTAGAGTGTAGTGTGAAAAACGTTTTAATAATCTAAAGAACTTTTTTCCACTATAAAGAATCTTTTGTTCAATGGAAAAGTTTCATGGATGTTAAAGATTCTTTACGGATGCCGATAAAGAAGAGTATTGGGACTTTCTGATGCATGTTGCATACAAACATTTGTCTGTGGATTTGCCAACCTTTGCAAATGCCATGAATAATATGCAAAGTGGATCACAGACTTGATTAAGATGCTTAACTCCAGGTTATTCCAGAGAGACCCTCCCTCTTTTAATTAAGGTGATTAGAATGTAAGTGTCAGCTAATTTACATTAATTAGCAGTTCATTTTAAAAAAAGATTTGCAATATCAACAACGGGGCCTGCAACATTGTCATTGGTGCCATTGTTAGGGGACACATTAGTTTTGGTTCTGGCAGGTGTTGAGTTCATTTTTGCGCTTGAATGTTAAGTGATGGACTTGAGGTAACAGTTATAAATTCATGTTTTTTGGTTCATTCAGGGATGCTCAATATTTTTCTGATTTCAATAAAAAACAATTAATTTAGATGTTACCATTTTTTCAGTGTCTTTTATAAAATAATGAAATCAAATAACTGAGATTATAGGAGTTCAACTGACAAAAAGTTCAAGTAATACACATGGAAATTATTCCAAGTATACCAATTATACTTTTAACTAGTTTTTCGGTGTGGCTGATTTATCGCTTATTCACTAATTTTAATATTGGGTGAAAATGTCTGCCTATGTCAACAATAAGGTTGCATCTTTCCTGTATGTGTCTTACTTTCTCTCTCTGGCTCTGCGGTGTGTTTAAATCAGATGGACTACTGCTCTCATTTCATGTTTTCCTTGTTTACGCTCCCATAATCGCTAGGCATCAGTTATGTTTCCTAGAGGTCATGCATTATCTCAGTGACTCTAATCTCTGCGCTGTGACACATTGGTTCTCTCTCCTGCTTGAGTGAGTGTGTGTGTTTGTGAGGTTCTATCACTGACCTTTTAACATGTCTGTTCTCATAATCCATTCTGAAAGAGTCCAGACCACCTAATCTGTGATAAGAAAGGATTTGATGTATACTGGCATGGCTGTGTGTGAGAGAGAGAGTGAGGGAGGAAAGCGAGAAATACACTCTGTCAGGCGAGCTCAGAGTAAACAGTCCAGTTTTTGAACTCAAGCTGAAGCTTCAAAGTCACCCTCAGGATTTGCCCTCGCTGGTTCGAGGCTGTATTGAATTATATAATGCCCCTCTGGACCAAAAATAAAGACTGTTAAAAATTAAATACATTAAAGACATCGGCCAATGCTCCTTCCGAGTTAGCAAACCCTGATAGATTGAACCCTGTGAACCATTGCATCTTAAATTTCCGGTCTGTGTGTCAGTCAGAATCTGTCTGTCATGTGTGAAATATGATGTGGAAATATGAACTGATATGAGCTTTTGCATTTTGGATGCTCTGTAAAGTTTTCCACAATCTTGCGACAGTTTCATGATGGGATGACTGCCAAAGTAACATTGGGTGGACTAGAATCGGCACACTTTGCAGTAGGCACTGGAGTAAAGCAGGTTTGTGTTCTTGCACCTGTCTTGTTTAACATCTTCTTACTGTGTGTTACAAAGCTGCTGTATAAAGAAATGGAAGAAGAAAGTGGGGTTGCAGTGGCTTATAGATTGGATGGTAACCTCTTTAACATCCAGAGGTTTCAGGCAGTCACTCAGCTTCAGTTGGTTCGCGTGCTGGAATTGCAGTATGCGGATGATTGTGCCCTAGTGTCACATACTCCAGAAGATGTCCACTCTACAGTCCACTCTTAAAGCTGCTGTTAGAGCATACAGCAGGATGGGCTTGGATGTGAATATCAAGTAAACAGAAGTCCTTTGCCAATGGTCATTGGATCCCCTACAAAAACCTCCAGTATTTACTACTCATGATTCCCCACCTGCCACAGTGCCACACTTCAAATATCTTGGCAGTTATTTATCTAGTGATTGTAGCATGGATCAAGATATTCAACACAGGATCAAGCAGGCTTTATCTTCCTTCGGGAGCCTGAGGAAAAGAATGTTCAGCAATACTAATTTACATCTACACACAAATATTGCTGTTTATCGGGCAATCTGCCTCACCACCCTCCTGTATGGTTGTGAAACATGGACCGTCTATGCTCGACATCTGAAAATGTTGGAATCTTTCCACATTAAATGCCTGCAGCGCATCTTCAAAGTGTCATGGCAAGTGCTACATATTGAGATCCTGACAAAAACCAACTGTTGGAGTATAGAAGCAATCTTAATGCTCTACCAACTTAAGCCGTGTTTCCACCGAAATTACCCGGAACAATTTGTTCCAGGAACTTTTTTTCCCCCAGACTTGTTGCTAGCCGCGTTTCCACCGCGGTCTAAAGTACCGTGAAGATTAGGCAAATAGTCCGGTGATGTAGGACTGCACGTGACTTTACAGTTCCCACTGGAATTCATCCTCTGAATTTAAGCTTAATAAAGCCTGAACCCCGTCATCGGTCCATCGGTCGTATTTTTTAAACTCCATTGTTGATTCGAATAGCAAACGACTGTTACTGCACGCACCGCAACAGATGGTGGTTGAATAAAATGCTGCGTGGAGTCAACCAATCAAAATGTGGCATGAACTCAACCAATCAGCATGTTCAGCGCCCAAGTCCCACCCCTGAAAGTTCCTGAACTTTGAAAAAGTACTACCTTGCGAGCAGGGACTTTCGGAGGGGGGAAATATATACCTGGAACTTCATTTAGACCCTGGTTCTTGCAGTGTAAACACACCGAGTACCAGCCGAAAGTTCCTAGTTCCTGGGGAAAGTTCCTGCGGTGGAAACACGGCTTAAGATGGCTTAGTCATGTTGTGAGAATGCCGCCAAGTCGCCTTCCACGTAAGATAATGTACGGTCAATTACATCTTAGCTTCCGATTTGCAGGAGGCCAAAAAAGAGGCTGAAAGACCAACTAAAAGGCTTTCTTAAGAAGTGTGTGATAAAGCCCACATCCCTGGAAACTAGTGCAGTGAATCGCACGCTCTGGCAGCAACTTTGTCAGGATGGAGTACAAAGTTACGAAGACAGGAAAACTGAACATCGCCTGGCTAAAAGACATCAGAGAAAGCAGGCCATGCTTGTGGCTCCTGCCCCTTTAAGACAATCAGGAGAAACTTTTATATGCCCTGTCTGTAAAAGACATCCCGCATCAGACTATAGAGTCATCAAAGAACCCACAAATCATTGGAGACGAATTATCATCGGATGACGATGGACTACCCAGAAAATGATGTGGACATATGAACTGTTCCTTTAGAAATGTGAGTGGAAAATCAAATTACATGCTGGAAATGTGTTGGGTGCTCCTTGACATTGTGAGATGTCTGTTTATATACAGTATAATTCAATTTGACAGACGCTATGAAAATTACCTTGAGAATTAAATAGTGATTTGAGTGAGTAGATCTTTTTGTGTAGAATATGTTTCAGAAATACTATTTGACTATTTCTAAAAGCAGAATCAACCATCTCCATGTAACACACAGCAGAAGTGGTGTTTGGTTCCTGAATTATTCAATTAAAGGATTCAATGTCCCACTCATACAGACATGCACTTGTTTGTTCCTGAAGTAATTTCTTGAGTAAATGTTTCAATGACTCACTTACTGTTTAAATACTTTTTTATTCCTGAGTAGCGTGTTTGAACGAATCGGTTGAGTGAATGATTAAATGCCTCACTCATAGTCATCCTAAATTAATCAATGTGTTTGAACAAGCAGATTGAGTAAATTATTCAATGAGTTATTCAATGGGCTGCATCCAAATCGCATACTTCCCTACTATATAGTAGGTGAAAAACAGTATGTGACAAAAGAAGTACGTTCGAATTCACAGTACTCATAAAAGAGTAGGCAAAAATTACCCAGTTGACCTGCTTTTTCTGGTGGGTCTCCGAAGTGTGCATACAATGAACACTAAACTATCCCATGAGGCCACGGGAGAGGATTTATGAATGACAGTGAAGTGCCATAACTGACGCTGGCAGGTCACATGATAATGACAACATGGCGAATATAAACGTCTGGATTACATTCACACATGCATACTATATAGAATGCACTTTTTTAGCGAGCGTGAAGTAATTACTTATTCAAAATAAGTACCTACTCAAGTGAGTATGCGATTTCGGACGCAGCCAATCACTTGTTTGGTTAGAAATCCGAAGAAATTTCACATGCTCAAAGTCTAGTGTAAGTTCTGCTTAAGCTGTAGAGTCTGAATGGATCTGCACTACAAATTTCCAGCAGAAATTGTAAACCATTAGGGAACCTTTGAGATAAACATTTCAACATATTATGTATTCTGTATTATGACAATTACGATTTAGAACACACCAATTGGAGAAAGAGTTGAAGAGACGGTTCATTCAGAAGATTCAGTAGAAACTGTGAGTAGAAAGTGCAGTAGCTTTTATTCTCTTCTCTGTTCTGCGTCTAAACGGCCAGTCTGGACAGCACACAATGCAGGTAATTGGCAAAGCTGTCAGGGAGAGTCTGATAACATGGCAATTAAAGCAAGTGAATACAGTGAATGGAGAACGTAGAGCAGCAATCAGAAACAGAGAGAGAGAGAGAGAGAGATTACATTTGGGTCCTTTGAGGAGTTAGGTGAGTTCATAAAGATATAACCTTTCTACTCTTTACGAGACAAGAGAGAGAAATGTTCTCTGTGGAGAGTAATTGCTAAGGCAATTACTATTGCTCATTCTTGGATTTGAACAAACCACTAACTCGTCCCGCACCGTTTGTGTGGACATGAAGGATATTGTCAATGATTTGATTGTATTTAAAGGGATAGTTTACCTCACATTGAACATTTGGTCATCATTTACTCACCGTCATGTTGTTCCAAACCTGTATGACATTCTTTCTATTGTGTAACACAAAAGAAGATACTTTGAAGAATGATGGGAACCAAACGACAATGGAGCCCATTGACTTCCATTGTAGAAAAAAGAAAAAAAGAAAACTGGTTCTCACTCCTTCATCGTTTGTTTCTGTCTTGTTAGTTATTCCTGTGTGTATAAGCCCCAGTGTTCGCTGTGTTTGGTCAGTTGTTGTTCGTGTATCCTCGTTGTCTTGCTCTCGTTTACTGGCTCCTCATGTTCCATGTTGTGTTTTGTTTAATAAAAATACGCCTGCACTCAGTTCCACACTCCTGCCCACCTTCCTTGCCCTCTCCCTGTTACAGAATAACTGACAACCAAACCAGGGGTAACTAGATAACAAGAGGGGAACCAAAGGACTACAAAAGGACTACAAAACTAGAAACAGGAAACAGGAAATAAACCAAACACAAACTAAACATAAAGGTCCGAATGAGAGACATGGCATTTTCTTTCTCATTACTTAATTTGATTTTTGTTTTGTTTTCTGTCAGACGGCTGCAGAAAAAAAGCCAAACACTGTAAAATGATCATAAAAATGTTCAAGTCTAGGGTTGAAGGAGAGAGAGAAATGAATAAGAGAAAGAGGTGGGGCTTTAATGGATGTGGGTGAGTTCATTTGTGGAGAGATTTAGCATTCGGGACTGACCCCTGCATGTTACTACAGTAATTACAGGCAGACTGAGTCCATACACGCACGCACACACACACACACACACACACACACACACACACACACACACACACACACACACACACACACACAGCTGAGACGTCCCGCTGTTTGTAGGAGAGTGTGTGTGTTCGGCTGTACTCTGTTGTTCATTACTTTCACTCTCTGTCTTGAGTTCTGTTTGTCCTTTTATTATTCTCTCTCTCTCTCTCTCTCTCTCTCTCTCTCTCTCTCTCTCTCTCTCTCTCTCCCTCTCTCTCCCTCTCTCTCTCTCTCTCTCTCTCTCTCTCTCTCTCTCTCTCTCTCTCTCTCTCTCTCTGGTGACCAGAGATGAGTCTCTCCTCCTCTCAGTTGTTGATTTGTTTCTTTTCGTTCTTCGGTTATATCCATCCTTCATTAATTTATTTGTTTGTGCGTTTTCTTTCTTTCTTTCTTTCTTTCTTTCTTTCTTTCTTTCTTTCTTTCTTTCTTTCTTTCTTTCTTTCATTTCCTTTATTTCACTTCCTTCTTTTCTTCATTTTGTTCTTTCCATTCTTCTTTCTTCCATTTCATTCTTCCATTCCTTCATTTGTTCATTCCTGCCTTTCTTCCTTCTGTTCCCTTGTTCCTTCCTTTTGTTCTTTCTTTCTTTCCTTCATTCATATGTTTGTTCCTCCCATCCTTCATTATTTTCTTTCTTTTCTTCCTTCTTTACTCCCTTCCTTCATTTCATTCATTCCATCCTTCTTTATTTTTTTACTTCCTTCATATCCTTTCCTTCATTTTCCTTCAATCCTACCTTTCTTTCTTCCTTCTGTTCCTTCCTCCCTTCCTTTATTTGGTCCATCCTTTCTTTTCTTAATTTGTTCATTCCTTCCTTACTTCCATCCTTCTGCTCCCCCATTTGCTTAGTTTTTTCCTCCCATTCTTTTGTTCATTTGTTCCTCGATTCCTTCTGTATATTCATTTGTTTCTTTCATTCCTTCCTTCCTTTTTTCATTCCTTCCATTTTTCATTCAGTTGTTCTTTCCTTTCCTTCATTCATCATCAAAATGCACATGAAATGCAAACGCAAAAATGCAATAATTCTATAATGAAACGACGTTCCTCACACTTAATACATAAAGTAATATCTTGAAGAACATTAATAAAATCATATTCTTTTACAGTGCTCCATTGTGGCCTACAAATGAAAAATACTGTTACTATGCCAGCACTGCAATGAGAAAAGGCTTTAGAGAGTTTTTTATTCATATGTGATTTATTTGGTATCAATTTTCACTCTGTGTTTTCCTAGAATCTGAGCATATTTGAGCCAAACTCATCTGTCACGGGACTGATCATAGTCTAACAGACATGATTTCAGTCATAATGTAACTTAATTTTGACAATTCAAGAGAAGCACAGAGTCAGCTCTGAATGTCCCTATTAGCTTTAGAAATCACCCAGAGTTACAATGTCACATTGAATAAATACGTTGACTGTGAAAGAGAAATAACAGCATTAAACACATTCAATTACACATGTTAGCATGTTAACTTTGACATCTACATACGTACATAATTCATAAATGGCTAAATAATTTATCCATTCAAAGCTAAAAACACTTTATAATTGGTACTGTCACATCATAGTTGACATTTATGAAGTTATTTTTTGAGTTTTCATCCACAGACACACACTTCCCGAGTCAATACTGTCGATACAGTATTGAATGTGGCCAGTGTTGAGGACATTGGACAGTAGAGTTGAGGTTAGCTCCATTGATCTGTCAGGAGAATCTGATTGGCTTATATTTTTGTGTTTATATGCGGCAGGGCGTTAGATCACTATACGTAAGCTCTTCTCTCCTATTTCAACAACCTCGAAATGCACAGTAACAAGCTCTGTGCTCTGGACGGTAGCTGTTCTTGCCCTTTCTGGTCCCAACCGTGGACAGGCCAGGCCGGTTGACTCCCGGGGCTGAATTGGGGTGAAGGTAGGCTGGCGGGGCAGGCCCATGAGGGGGCAGAGGGTAATGGTGCTTCAGCCCGGCACTACTCCGGCATACAGAGCTGCCATTCAGTGTTTCATAGAAGGTACAATTATTTTTCTTTTTTTACTTACTAATGGTTGGATGGTTTACAATGATGAATGCTTTTAATGTTTGTCCCAGAGGAAGGTGTTTTTGCTTTCAATGCTCAGGAGACCTAATTTAGCTGTCCGGTATGTTTCATAATATGTATCATGTGTGTCAAATTTGTATCTGATGTTTCTACAGAAATGACTTTAGGGAGAAATAAAAATAGATATTATCAGACTTAGAGAGTTATGAAATGAAAGTGGATAGTATAGTTTGGGTCTTTTGATGGGATGTGAAATTGAGTTGAAATTTCTGACTTTGGTAGATCTGAGCGATCTCTTCTGAAGAGATTAATACAATATTTACTTATTCTATGATTTGTGCATTTCCAAAATTCTCAGTCTTCCTATTCAGCCTATGTGTTAATCATTTTACATATTTGCATAAATATGAATATTTTGCACAGTAATGGGACTGTATTGAGTCATCACTTGATGACTAATGTAAAATATGGGTATTGAAGCAAAAACGCTTGAGATGCATTTAATAATTATGGCCTGGAAACTAAGATTAGCTAGGGGTAATTGAAAAAAATTATGTAAACACACAACTTAATTTTTTCAATTACACATGAAGTTTATTTACTCAATAATTTTAAGGCAACAGGTGTCCTCCCTTTTTTTAAGTTAAGCCAACTTATTACTTTTTACAGTTTTCTCCTGAGGAAAATCACTTAAAAACAGTAATTGTGACCACACCTTTATACTGAGATCTCATTGGTGGCTTTCCTTCCTCTTATTATTATGCGTATGATGTATTCAGTACAATCGGAGACAGCAAATTCACAAAAGAAAGGGTTAGGAGATTATACAATATTGCAGTATTATGACTGAATAGAAGGACTACTGGACCTTATAAGTGAATATTTAGTATTTGAATATTCTTATTATGCAGATGATGCTGAATATGCTAATGAAGTTGTATAAAAAAAGTTTCCCAACAAGGTCAAAGTTTCCCTCCAAACTCCGCAGATGTTCACTTGTTTTTGCATTCACAATGAAGTCCTCATCTCTTTTATGGATCTAATTTAAAACGTCACAGCTACAGGAGCTATAGGGGAACTTAGCTCTCTCTCTGCAAGGTTTGGTCTGTGTGTGACGTGACGAGGCAGTCAGTGGGCATGAATAATTCACACACATCCATGAATCAACATTCACACTTTTTGTTTGTTTCCCTTGTTTAATGATGTTTTCTGTCTGTTGATGGAGGGCGTCTCAGACTTGTTTTTTCAGCGGGAGATCTCCTGTTATTCCCCTGTCAATCTTCCTCCGTTCCAGGTCGAACTTCTGGCTGTCGGAGCAATTTGATCTCCCACAGATTGACTGTTTGCAGTGTGAAGAGACTCATTTTAGTAACGCAGGTTACTGAATATGCCAGAAACTGAATAACCCTCTAGTGAAGTGAAGTTGAATTTCTAATTCTAGCATTTTATTGAACAGAAAAGTTAGAAATACCAATTAAACTTCAAGTTGAAAGCTGCTTTGCCTTGGAGATTCACTGAAATGTCCAAGGTTTAACCATGTTGTGTCGACTTTCTGAATCACCATTTACATAAACTGAACTCACGTCGGACCTGAAGTTGGCTCTGCTTGCTTTTGTGGAGCAAAAGAATTTTCTTTTGGAGATCTTGAAGTGAAAAAAAATGAGAGATGGGACTATTCACCCTGCCTACTAAGTACTAAAGCTAGTTTGTATGGATGAGAAAGTTCACAACACATTCTTTGAGAACAACTTTATATTTTTTACGGTATTTTTCTCAACATGATTGAATTGCTCTCTAGAGCTGGGTCAAGATGGAATAATTTCATGCTTCATTTCTGGGGTTCAAGATTGTCCCTGCAGGGCTTCCCCTTGGTAAATACTAACCACGGATTGAACACACTATAGCTGGAAGACATGCTGATATGGAATAGACTTATATATTGAAAAGGTAATCTCAAGAATATGTTTTTAATTAGCTTGTGGCTATATGTATTTAACCTGTTCATGTTAACTGTAGTTAAAGTTTAAATTTGAGGACACTTTCTTTGTATGTAATTTTTATGTATTTTTATATTTTTCTGATGGTATCAGATAGCGATACCATGGTTCATTGACACAGTATACCATTCAAAAGTTTTCTTGAATTTATTGTTCTTTTTTTATTCAGCAAGGATTACTTTACTTTGATCAAAAGTGACAGTAATGTAATGTTACAAAAGATTTTTCTAAGAAGTTATATTCATCATAGAAATGATCAATTATCATGGTTTCCACAAACATATTAAGCATTATTGATAATAATCAGAAATGTTTGTGTTTCATCAGATAATCATATTAGAGTGATTTCTGAAGGATCATGTGACACTGAAGACTGGAGTAATGATGCTGAAAATTCAGCTTTGATCACAGGAATAAATTACATTTAAAAAAAACAGAAAACAGTTATTTTAGGTTGAAATAATATTTCACAATATTACTGTTTTTACTGTATTTTTGATCAAATAAATTATTTACTCAGCCTTATGAGTACACAAGACTTCTTTCACAAACATAAAAATAAAAACACTGAATTTGTTTCTCATGTTTTGGCATAATATAGACAAAGGGTGACAATTTGTATTTTATTATTTTATTTTATACTTGCATTTGGATATTTCAAAGTTTTAATGACATTACTATTATTCTAAAATATAAAATAGTAATAATAAAGTATTATTTTATGCAAAAAAAAAATAGCAATAATAAAGATTTATAAACCTTTACATAGTGCATATGCAAAAAAAAACAATTAATTTATAATTTGTTAAAGTGTTCTTTTTTCATGTTAAGTATTTATTTTAGTCTTCTGTCCAGTTCTTCAGGAAGAAAGTGCCATTTTTGAGGGGATGAAGGTAGTGCAAGTGCCTTAGATGCCAGCTTGGTTGACAGGTGAAGGAGTCTTGGAGCCTCTGGGAAAGTTCATTCAGCTCATAAGAGGACTTTCTTCTTTAGGAAAGAATAAGTTTTTCCAAAAGTGCTGTGGTAATTTACCTTGGGCTTTGGCTCTGTATGACCTTCCCACAAGCCACACTAAACCACAGGGTAATTGCTTGCTAATGACTGTTAAAAAAGAAAGGAAATGTCAAATGAAGTTTGGAAACTTTCATGATTAGTCTTCTTCCAAGGTGGCAGGAGAAGATCTAAGCCATTCCATCAATCATATCAGGCAGGAGAGTGGCTCTTTTTTCAGGGTCAAAGCATTTGCTATTGGATCCCAGCTCTCTCTCTCTCTCTCTCTCTCTCTCTCTCTCTCTCTCTCTCTCTCTCTCTCTCTCTCTCTCTCTCTCTCTCTCTCTCTCTCTCTCTCTCTCTCTCTCTCTCTCTCTCTCTCTCTCTCTCTCTCTCTCTCTTTGCATTTACTTACCGGTCCTTGCTCCTGTTTCCATCTCTCTCTCTTTCTTTGTCTTCTATTACATGTATCTAAGCGGTTTAGTGCATTGCATCAGCACTCAAAGAGCTTTGTACATCTCCCTCCCAGAATATTTAATGAAAATATTCAGACTTTTGTCCACATTTGACCTCTCCGTTCTGTCTCCTCCCCTCCCCTCTTCTGATGGTGGTGTCGAGAACGCCTTTTGTCTTCTTCACACTGAAGGACTTGAAGATCAGTTCTGGACAAGTTCACATTCTGAAGGGTCAGAAATAATCTTGCTTCCTAAAATTACACCAGACTGTCTCCACGGCATTATCTACATATAGTCTTAAAGACAAAGAGACACAGTGTCATTGTATCAAAGTCATCAGTTGTCCAGAGAATGCCTCATCTGACTTATTTCTTGCTAAAGATTTGCCAAAATCAACAATGTGATCTTGGTATTGCATGTATTTGCAAACCTATAGTTCAAACTGCATAGTCCAGGAAACACAGGTTATTATGTATGTAAGAAATAATGTAGAGCGAGGCGGTTGTTATAGCGAATACAACTCCGACAGGCTGATCGGGACCTGAATCATTGTCTTGAATCAGCCTGAAGGGGTTGTATTCGCTATAACAACCGCCTCGCTCTACATTATCCCGCTTATTACATGGCTACCCACCAAATAAATCAATAATTTGACACAAAACGATTGTATTGCTTCCGCTAAAGAAAATAGTCCGTTCCGTCTCTACGGTTAGAATCCTGCGTCCATAGCAACGCTCTGTTTTTCATGGCAACGGTGTGTTATACTTCGCAGCGGTCTGTTATGTAAGGATTAATGCCCGACGAGGTGTCCATTGTCAGGTATTACACTTCGAAGGGCATTAACCCGCTTATATCATGGTCACTTGCCAAATAACCCATTTTTAAAACATTAGTTTATATTTTAATTAGTTTTACAATTGAAATCTAAAGTTTTTACAAACAATAACTTGGTTTTAGAGATATTTATAGTCTGCTCAGCTCGTAGAACCCTTCAGTTTTGTTTAGATACAATACAATAAATTGTAAACGGATACTTTGACTGCCTGTTGCTATGGTTACTCACAGCTGATGTAGCCAGCGCATTTATTTATTAATTTCGAACGGTAAACAGTCAGTTTCACCAGAACTCCTTTACTAGGTTTCCTCTATCACTTTTTAATGGACACCCTGCAGCCAATCAGAATCGAGTATTCACCCAGACCATGGTATAACAAGAAATAACAGACCGTATTCTACATTAGAATTCAACCAAGCCATGTAATAAATATTCATAATATATTTATAAATCAAATGTGAATGGCTGAAAGTGTATTAGCGGTGGGAATTTTTTAGTGACTGCTTTAAGTTACATCGTTGCACCAGTAGGTGTCGACAAGGAACTGTCTTGTCGACTGTCATTGAATCAATCACTCAACCAAATAGTTCAAAAATACTGATTCAATTTGAGTCAATTGGGAATTCGGAATCACATATTAGCATAATACTCTTTCTTTCTCTGCCATAGAAAGATGTGGTAAAAATGGTAAGATTAGTATGCTAGTATGATTTTCTGAATTCATTGGTTTAGTTGCCCCCTATACACGCAGTGTCTGAATTCACTCACTCATTTTCATTCACTCTATTTCAGTGGAGTAATGTTGGGAATATTGAATGAGGTGATTTTAAATACAGCCAGCGTGTGTTCATGGGCGAGTCATTGAATTATTCTTTTAACCGATTCATTTAAAACAGTGATTCATTCCAGAACATAACCGCCTATGTAGATTGTTTCAGATCAGTCACAATCCGGGTAATTTTCGCCTACTCTTTTGGTGTACTGTTTTTCGCCTACAGTTTTTCGCAGCCAGTGTCTCCTTCTGGGATACCAAGTGGGAGTTTGTATTCTCTGATTGAAATGCTGACAGAGATTTGGACAGATGGGTAGATTGTGCAGGATATCCAGAGAAAATATAACTCTTAGCCGCAACCCCCTATGGATGACTGACAGATGCTGTACAGTCTTTAACCACACCCCTTTCTTTGACTGATGGGATGTGTTTCTTATCCATCTCAGTGTGTAGAGAGCTCAAATTTTTTGCCTCACACGGATTTGATTGGCAGTAATTCGTTTCCTGACTGCCCGAGAGAGAGAGAGAGAGCAATGAGAAAAGCAGACACAGGAAACGCATCACTGAACCCTGACTCCTGCTCCACGATCCCTCTTTCCCATCACCCCATGATTACACTATGAACTTGACCTGCCCTTTGGGGTGGTTTTGATAGGTGGAAACACTTTTGTTTTAGCTGTCAGCATCTTCTAAACCAGTTTTTCCCAGAGTTTCCATTTTCCCACAGTCGCTTTCATAGCCCTTCGGTTAACACAGAGGTACCGGCGACCGCAGCACTGTTTGAAACACAATGGGCTCGAGCTCTTCACGCAATGAGACTCTATGCAAAGAGCTTTGAGACCAGCTTAACCAGACAAACAAAACTTTTTCCAAGCTGTGTAGGGCTACCTCAGCCCTTTGTGAGTTTTTGTGAATGGCCATTAATGTATTATTTACAGTCTTTCCTCCCTTTTGATCTCTCGCTCCCTCTTTCTCTTCCTCACTGACTTGTTTTTTAATCTCTTACGTGCTGATATGCGCTGGTAGCATCTTTTACCCTTCATTAAATATTTTGTACTTACCAAGTGCTCTCGTAGCACTGATCACATTAGCTATGCTGGAAAAAAAAGAGCTTACATAAGAAAGCCAACTGGGAGAGGTAGGTACACAGAAAGAGAGAGAGAGATAGCCAGGGGTCAGAAAAAAAGAAAGAAAGACCAACGGCCTTTACAAGCACACCTGTAGTTTTTTATTTATTTTAATTTGCAGTTGTGTGTTTGGATAAAGCAGCTCAGGAGTGTGAATGGCAGAAAGGGAAAAGTGAGAGAATTAACTATATTCTGAATAGTATACTACTAAACTACTTGTACTATTTCTGCTGAATTAAGCTTTATTTAAACAGAAGGAAATGTCTATTAAAGGTGCTCTAAGCGATCCCGGGAGACGTAACTTCTTGTTGACGTTCGAATTGTTGTCAAACAAAACGGAGGCTAGCTAGACCCTCCCTCCTCCTCATCCCGTCTCCTCCCTCCTCCCCTCCCTTCCGGCATAAAGGAAAGTCAAAGTAGTCACTACAAACAAAGTTAAGTTTTACTGATACTTCATTCAATGTATAATGTCACCAAGTTAGATAAATGCTTTTATATATTGCAGAACAGAATGCAGAAAAAGAGAAACATTATCTTAAAATCGTTTCAACTTAAACGGTTACAACTATAGCTCCCATACAAGGACGCAATAATAGCATGATAAACGTTAGCTTCGCGTTTCCCAGTGAGCATAAACAACGGCGGCGGCGTAAACAAATTTAGTCAAAGTTGTCAATAGCCTATAAATGAACATTCAAATTCATAACAAACAGTGGGTGAAAACAATCATTCACATAAATTGTCGCCCTACTGTGAATTTGCTTGATCATTTACAATAGAGATTGATCGCTAGCTGCTAGAAACATGTTGTATTCACCAAAGTTAACGGTGACTGCATAGTTCTAGCTAATTACATCCTTGTGTTGGTTTGGCGAACATGAACGTCAGTTTAGAAAGAAAAATGGATTTACCTGTCCAGCAAAAACAGAGCAACTGAATGTCGGATTGGAAGCCGTTCTGCCGGCGGAGTTCTCGCCACCTTTCGAAGGTTTTTCCGATGTAAATTCGGTACTTCGCGCGTTCCTTATTCTTGTCCTTGTCCCTCTTCTTTGCAATTTGTTCATCAGAACGTCGTCTCTTTGGTCGTGTGTCGGTAATAATTCAAACTTCCCTCTTCATGCTTCTCTCTCTTCCACACCCCCTTCATGTGTACGCGCACTAACCCCCCAAACCCCACCCTCAAATACTTGCCAGTGATTGGCTGGAGCACTGTTTGTTGCTTCGTGGTGCGGGTGAGCCCAGTTTGTTTTTCTTGCTGTTTGTGGAGCCTGTGGTGTCTAGAGAGAACGCGTTTCTTTACAGTGTGTTCAGGGGGACAGGCAGCTAGCGGATAGTGAGAAGATGTTTGCTGTGTGTGACAAAAAATGTTTTGGCCTAAAAAACGCGTGACATCGCTTAGAGCACCTTTAAGCAAGCAACTTTGGTAACACTTTATTTTACAGTGTCTCTGTTACATACTGTATGTAACGTACCTAATAACAGTAAATGATGCATAATTACATACAATTAACCCTAACACTAACCCTCTAATCAAACATCTAATTAGGATTATGAGTCTAGCATAAAATATTTAAATAGTGTCATCTATTAAATTTATTTAAGTTTAATCAACTCAATTTAGTTGGATCTAAGAAAGAGGAGCGCCTTCTGCGCATGCAAGTACATGTTGTTAATTAATATTACTCAGTATAATTACACTGTAACAAGGACACCTTAACATAAAGTGTTACCGCTTCTTATTTTTTATTACCAATAAAGTCGGCATGAAATGAAAATTCATCCTAATGGTTTTGTAAATGCATGTTGAAGATCTTATTGTGAATGATTCATCCACTCATGTTTAATGGAACAAAAGATCTGTCACTACTTCTGTTTCTTTGCGACTAAGTTATGTTGCATTGCCATGTTATTTTTGATGACAAGTAAGCACATTTTTCACCTGAGATTCTTTATCCTAATGCACTTAGATGTTTTACATAATATTAGACTTCTGAATAATGGTATAACAGTCACTTAGAAATTGCAAGTAAATTTTTCGCAAATAATTTCAAAGAAAATGCATGTAACACAATGAATTAAACTTGAAATTTTGAAATAGAGAGTGAAGTTTGAATATTGTAAAACATACTACAATAATTTTTGTTTTTACATTGGTTTTATATTTGCCTAAATGAGCAGAATACATGACCTTCTATTTCCAGTGTGATTATTTGATCTTTTTTAAAAGAAACTTAAAATCCATTTATTCACTGCAAAATAACCAATGTTATTTCCAAGATGACAACTTATTTGATAAGGTTTTGTGACAACAATGAAGCATGCAACTGTTTGAAATGTTTTCTTTTGCATACTGCATAGTACATACTGCTTCATAAGACACTTTTTTTTTTTTTTTTTTTTTTAAGTTAATAGTATTACACAGTGGGTGGCTTCTGATACTTTGTATGCATGGAAGAGCCTGTATATGATAATTATGTTGTGGCATCACAAACAGACACTGACATACTGATGTGCTTCATTTGCATTTTTACACACACACACACACACACACACACACACACACACACACACACACACACACACACACACACACACACACACACACACACAGAGACACTGACATACTGATGTGCTTCATTTGCATTTATACACACACACACACACACACACACACACACACACACACACTGCTCAGCGGGTCCATGACCTGAAACACCTTACCCGTCTCCTGTATCTGGTGGGGTTAAAGATTGTCCCTCAATGGCCACTTAGAGGAAGAATTAATGTCTATTCTTCTATTTTTCTGGACTTCGAGCACATGTTTGCTGATTAGGCATGTTGGGTTGCCAGGCACTGAATCATACATGTGCCATATGCTTAGAAAACTAGACTAATTTACTAGTTAAACGGGTCTGTGTGTGTTTGTCTGCGTACACTGTAAAGTGCAGTATTTGTTGAGTCTTGTTTGTTATTCTGAATCTCTATATTGATCACTTTCAGTAAGTGCTGGAAAACTGTGTGAATATTAATGATAAAATGATAATGATAATGATAAATGTTTGACTGGCAATTAACTGTCATATAAATAATAATTATTTGCCTGCATTATTCACGTCTCTTTGAAACATTATTACAATTTTAAATAAATGTTTCTATGTGAGTATATTTTAAAATGTAATTTATTCCTGTGATGCAAAGCTGAATTATTTCACATTTCTGATTATTATCAATGTTGAAAACAGCTGTGCTGCTTATTTCTGCATATTTTTGTGTAAACCGTAATAACCCCCCCTCCCCCCCCCCCCAGGATTCTTTGATTCTTTTTGTAATTACTTCGTCACTTTTGATCAATTTTATGTTTTGCTGAATAAAAGTATTTTAAAAAAACTTTCAAATGGTAGTGTATAGTATAGTTAGTATTAGTATTTTAGTGATGCAAAAGTAATATATTTCCCCCATTCTGGTTTAACACTACATTTTAAATGTGGCTAAAACCTTAATTTTTGATTTCACATAAAGGACTTTGAGTTTGTTTGTGAGGTTGAAAGTACACAATGACCTGTGATTGACATAATAATGAATTCATGGAGCTTCCTGTAACGATGACAGTGATCCGTGTATGAGATGGCGGGATGTGCTCAACATCTCTCTTCGTCTGTCCTCCACAGCTGCGTCCAGCTTCAGCTTCTGTCGGGCTGCGCTGGACCACACAGTCTCCGCAGAGGAGCTGAACTATCAGCTGCCACGCAGGGCCGGGGGCAACCTTACCTGGCATGAAGGACGCGGGCAGAGGGTGACGAGGAGGACGGTCAAACTGCTACAGCAGCCCGGCACAGAAGGAATACAGGTACACAACCACACTCCCCACAGGAGAGAAAGTCACTAATGACATCTCATTACCATCTTAAAGGGGTCATGACATGGATTTTCTTTTATTATTTTAATATGTTCCTTGAGGTATACTTATAATATTAGTAAAGCTTTTGCACAAAAAAAAGAAAACAAATATATATGCGGAAAACCGATTATTTTCAACTCTCATTCTGACCCTCTGTCTGAAATGATCAGTTTTTAAGGAGCGGCTCCTTTAAGGCTTGTCAGTAAACGTCACTGTTATGATTGGCTAACGTCACTGCATTGAAAACAGTATCAACGCCCACTCGTTATTCGACGCAAGTAAGTGTTTTGAACATTATCTGTATAAAACCGTCATTTTCAGACATAGCTTTATGAAATCATTTACTTAAGGTTTGTGATGTGACTGCTGTCAGATCCAATACCGCTGACTGCTTCAACTATCTACAAAAGTTTCTTTGCGAACTCTCCATTACACTGAGCCTAGTTTACAAAACAATCTGCAGTCAAATGCTCCGAACAATCATAAAATCCTCCGACACGATCCATTACGCCATTAAAATAAACCACTTGTTTCAGACACTGGGATCCTTCTGAAGTCTGTACAGAGACACAAACAGTCAAAGCGAAGTATGTCAGAAATCTGTGCACATCTGTATACTGTATCCAGTGTAGACAGCGTCAGTCATTATAATGGGCTCTAATTTGCTTTTGTCACGACATGATGTTCACATCCAGTGAAAGCAAATATCAGCCGTTAAGTGACTAAATACAAGTGGGCGGAGCCTATGGTGCGATAATGTAAAACTATTCATCGATGTCTTGCTCTGGAGGCGGTCATATGCAAATATATTTGCCAGTGTGACATCACAAATCCTGCAATGTCAAAACGAGCCGCTTGATTAAATAAATGCTTTGTTTATAATGAAGAGGACATTTTAAGCTATGAAACTTAAAGGATGTTTTAATGGTACAAAGACCTGTTATATGTCAAAAGATCAGGGCCAGTTTAATTTCTCATCTCATGACCCCTTTAACTGTTTCCTTTGGAGTTTCAGAAGAGATCTCACCAATGTGCTCAGATTTGCCTCAATTTCAATGAACATGTTTTTAACTTCTTTATACCGTTAAAGGAGAACTCCAGTCAATTTTTACATTGAGCTCATTTTTTTGTACATTTGGAGTGCTGTTAATACAGAGAACAACGACAAAAATCGGTGTTGCCTACACCGTGTTATCCTCTTTTTAAAATTTGCACCCTGTTGACTTCAATGGGGCAATATTTAAACCTGCTTTTAGCCTCTTAACATCCTTGATGTGTCATTACAAGTGCACAGGTCATGTGAGTGATTCCTTTAGAGTGAACGCGGGTGAATCTGACTGCAGTAGATGTGAAAGATATGAATAAAAATTATATTTATTTAGCCAGCGCTCATACCTGTATTTACTTCCTGTTTTCGGTCGAAGTCCACATCTACTGCAGTCAGATTGACCCGCGTAAGCTCGGACGTTATCGGTTCTGCTGTCGGTACTGGAGAAATTAAGAAAGTACACGTGCTATTTATTATTGCTATTAAGAAATTATTATCTTGCAAATTTAATCTCGCCAGCCACTTCTATATATAATAATATTGAACCATATGTCTGTGATGCATTTTTGCTAAAGAGAGAGAGAGAGAGCGAGAGAGAGAGAGAGAGCGCGAGCGATCTTTCACACGGTGACATGGCGCGCACAACACAACAGCCCTGCTTATTGAGTGACGAGTACAGAACTAAACATTCAAACGGTTACACTTTAGATCTTTGATATTAAACTAATTTTATTTTAGATTTAGATTTTGGCTTCCAATGATTATAAAAAGGAAGATATTTGAGATATAACCGTTAAAAACTAAAGCCGCATTCTGTCAAGCCGAAACACACCACAACGAGACAAGCTACGTATATTTTGGGCTTCGTGTGCGCATCTAAACGATCAAATATACACAAAAATATGTCAAAATGGCCGTCTTGGAGATTCACGTAAACAGTTTATTCACTTAAATACAGTTTATGTCTTAAATGGGCGTAAATAGCTGGGAGAAAATATGATGCGTAATAATGATTAGATCTGCATTTGGTCTTAAAGAGGCAGCAGTCTAATAAACCTGCTGACGATTGCAGGTCAGTCAGTCGCAAAATCAGTCGCAGCTCTTGAATGAATAATTTTGGCTTTAATCTATCTATGATAAACTATGCAGTGTTATTTTACATCTGACTTTATTAGATGTCTTTTTAGCCCATATTACTCCGGAACAGTAACGTCAGTAGACATTACTGAAATTAAAGCACTGGGTATATAATTTGTATATTTGTTTTATTGTATACTTTTTTTTGTTTGACCATGTGTTTGTACTTTGTTTTTGGTGTCCTATGTCTTCTGAATATAAAGCACAAAAGCCTGCACCCTTCTGCATAACATAGCCTACATGTTTTATTTGTTTTGTTAAAGCATTGCTTTTTCTTTTGCTGAAGATATTTATTTTACATTTCAAAATATAAAGCAATATTAATTCTATTCTAAATTATTTTTCCCCCTTTTTTTTAATATAACAAAAAGAACCGATAAGAATACCGTTAAAGTACCGGATCGATAAGGAGTATCGGTAAGAGTAGTAATACCGTTAAAACCTTAACGATACCCATCCCTAACTCCGAAGGAATCACTCACATGACCTGGGCACTTGTAATGACACATCAAGGATGTTAAGAGGCTAAAAGCAGGTTTAAATATTGCCCCATTGAAGTCAACAGGGTGCAGATTTTAAAAAGAGGATAACACGGTGTAGGCAACACCGATTTTTGTCGTTGTTCTCTGTATTGACAGCACTCCAAATGTACAAAAAAATGAGCTCAATGTTAAAATTGACCGGAGTTCTCCTTTAATGGTTGCCAATGCCAACAGTTGTATTTCTTTCTAACTTTTACAAGGACAAAGCTCTGAAGGTCATGCAGACGTTTGCTTGTTTACAGCATTGGCTTCATGATATTTGCAGTGTGTAAACTTCTCCTCTGATCTATTTGTCAGTGCTAGCCCTTCTTACCCACTGCACACCTAAACCATCATAACAGGCTCATACTCCACCTGTCATGATGAGGAAAATGCACCTCTGATGTCTGGATATTATAGCATCTCATTATAAGAACCATTAGCCAAGAATCAGGCTAAGCTTGATCTGAAGTGTCTCATAATACGCATGTTTTTCTATTACCAGTGACAAATGAGAGGCGTACTTGAAATTAATTAGTCCCTCTTTGTATGCATCAACCTTGAGGCCCATAATTATTTCATAAAAAAAATATTTTCACCTATGATTTTAACTACCAGATTTGATAAGCACGTTTCTTTACGCTCTGTCTGTTATGTTGCGAATAATTGATTTGAATTGCGTGAATTGGGAAAATATCCTTCTGTAATGTGTCACCTTAAAACAAAGGCTTAGTGGCTGACAGTAGCGTGTGGTTATTATATGATAAACATCTTTTTTTCCCGGTTGACACTGACAGTGAACTGTGAGGAGATGTGTGTGTAAATGAAGCTGCTGTGGTGTTGAGAATCACTTTAAATAGAACAGATTTTATGCATCTGTCCTGGTCTCAGGATTGGCTCAGATGAGCTCAGTATTGCATGAGGGCTGCTGGATGTGTGTGTGCGTGCGTGCGTGTGTGTGTGCACTTGTGTGTATGTGAATTGGAGAAGGTCACTGGCATGTATTCAAACACACAGGCTTATAGCTAACTGTTGAAATTCAAGGTTATGGCAACTAGAATAAAGAGCAAAATTTATCTTAAACTCTGTTTCTGCAGAAGGTTTTATCACACCCCAATTTTGCTTAAAGAGGACCTATTATGTTTTTTTACGTTTTCAACTTTCTTTAGTGTGTAATGTTGCTGTTTGAGCCTGAAAAAGTCACTCCAAATGGAGTTATTCTCTATATCAGTTAGCACTGTTTCTTAACTCCCATTTCTAAAACAGGCAACGCAGTTGACCAATCACAACACACACTGATCTAGCCGACCAATCAGAGCACATTGCATGTTTCAGAAGGAGGGACTACATAGATACCGAAACTAAACAGTGTTATTGACAGACTGGGCCCAAAGGCTGGAATACACTACACAATTTTTAAAATCTGAACATATTGTTATTGTATTTGTAATGCATTTTATTGCAATACTGGTGGATAGAGGACAGCTTCAGTTTTTAGTAGAGAAGAGCAGAGAAATCTAGACATGTGTCGTACTGTACATGACATTGATATTAAAATGTGCAGCCTTCGCAGTGTCCACAATTTGGCTCTATTTATTAATTTTATAGTTAAATTTTTTCGTTGTATACCATCCATATTGAAATGAAATGGAAGCATGCAGGAGATTTGTGCGCAAACGGTAGCACAGGTAGGTCAGAAAACACATGAGGAGAAGCGTTAGTGGTTGCATACCACAGACATTCACATTCAGACGGGATTAGATTTCTCAGAGGACTGTTGAGTTTGACGAAAAACAGGAAATTTGCCCTGGAATTGATTTCTTTGCATTTTAAGTGAAAATAGGAGAAAATATTTCACATTGGTTATTACACAGTTCTTTGCCTGACCCTGATTGGCCAATCACAACATTTAGCGATCTGATATTTTCTAATATTCTTGGTCATTCATGGCAATGCTGCATATCAGACCATCCAGATGAAATAGGGCTTATTCACCGTCTTTCCTACATTTAGATAGGTGGGCAAACACATCTCAGTGCATGATTTGTTTTAGTTTGGCAGTGCCGCCGATAGCTTAGCTTAGCATAATGAATGGAATCCTTTGTTGCCAGCTAGCATGTCATGAGTAAAAGTGATAAAAAAAACAAACAAAAAAACGAATTACTTCTTGGGGCCTGCGTATTCACAATGAGTACGTATAGCAATGCAGATTAAGACTAGGCGATTTCCTAGGCAGATATTGACTTGGGACTATATTGGGCACAGGCGAAGCACTGCTACTTGGGCGCAGAGATATCATACAACACCTGAAATCCCCCAACTTCCATCAACATACCAGCGTGAATAGCAGCCGGCTATTTTTCCTACAGTAGACATAGTGAATGGCGATGAACATGGCGGATTTTGTGAGGGACGAGGAGGGTGACTTCTCAGACAGTCAAGAGCCAGAACCATACCTCTATGAACCAGAGTTTTCAGAAGAGGAGCTGCGTGCTTTGGAAATAGAACGACAGGAGGAGGAGGTTGCGATCGCTCAACAGCCTAAGGACGTTAGGATGAGAGCCAACACGAACTGGTGGTGAGTGTGATATCTCTGCGCCCAAGTAGCAGTGCTTCGCCTGTGCTTCACCCCAATATAGTCCCAAGTCAATATCTGCAAAGGATTCCATTCATTATGCTAAGCTAAGCTAGCGGTGGCGCTTCCAAACTAAAACAACGCCTGCACTGAGACAAAAATGCGTTTGCCCACCTATCTAAATGTAGGAAAGACGGTGAATAAGCCCTATTTCAAAAAACGGTGGAGTGTTCCTTTAATATCTCTCACATCACACCACAGATTCTTGGTTTATATGCAATACATCTTGAGTCTCCGTTATCAGTTGTATCAGCTCAAATCAATATGTCCACATATTTATTTATTTTGTCAGTAGCAGTGTAATAAGTGGGAAGATTAGTAAGGGATAATGTGCATTCAGTTGGTGTAAGATGGCAGCAGCTACGTCTGAATGTAGCATAGCGCTGTTCGGTGACACAAAGAGCGAAAATTAAACAACAGCCACTAATTATCGTGCTTTACCAGTGGAGACAACAGAAAAATCATCACCTGTACAACCGAAGACAAAAAAACGAGCATAAAGACCAGTAGTTTTGTTGGCCAGGTAAGGGAATTAATTATTGTGTAGACTGCTCTCTAAAACTCAGAGACGATCATGCTGATCCACGTCAATATATGGCAGTACAGGAATAGGCAAACTCGGTCCTGGAGGGACACTGTCTTGCAGAGTTCAGCTCCAAACCTAATCAAACAAACCTAATCAATGTCCTCAGGATTACTAGAAGGCTACAGACAGGTGAGTTTCATTAGGGTTGGAGCTGAACTCTGCAGGACAGTGTCCCTCCAGGACCGACTTTCCCATCCCTGGTCTAACACCATTGATACTTAAAAAATACACAAAGAACATTGATGCTAACGCTAGCTAAAGAACTACGTGTTAACACTGAAAAGACATATAGTGTAAACTATATCAGATTGAAACATAATGAGGAATTTGAGTCATAAAATGTTACCCATACATCCCATAGGTAATTGCACTTGCACTTAAAGACAGTTTGTACTCAGTTTGAGCTCTTTGTCAAAAAATTTCTTTCATGATGTTCTAAGTTAGAAAAAGTAATTATTCTTTTAACATCCATAAATAACAATTAATATGCTACTATTATATCATATCACCTACAGCCATCTGAGACACACAACCTGGTATTATGAAGAATGTTGTGTAATCATGTAGCAGAAGTCAAGCTGTCCTGCTCTCTAATTGGCTGTCTCACAAGCCCATTCTCCAATGACATTATGACACCGTGATTGAAAATACTTGGTGGTCATTAATCCCATCATTACCAAATCATATTCTTAGATTAAACTTCCATTACACATGATTGCTCTTGGCATTGGTTGTGGGTATAGAGTCCAGATAGAAAATGATTTCCTTTGGAAGAGGTTATGTTGTGGCTTTTTCTGACACGGCTTATCTCATGGGGCCAGTCCTGGCATGAAAATGACTTCTGCTGATGGGATTTGTGTTAAAGATAACATTCATTTACTGTATTTGGCTGAAGACTGGTGAGGGAATGATTAGGGATAAACCTTTGCTATTTCAAGGTGAGCAGTGTCAGTTTGCTGTTGGCAAGATTGTCAAGGATAGAAATAATTAGGACGACCAAGACCATGACTAATGAACTATGTACGAGAATGGTTTCACAAGCAGTTTATTTAATTACCTACTACAAGATGCTCTTGTTTTGTCGTTTTGAAGCTAATTAAGAAACACATTCTTCAGAAGATATTTAAAACTTTGAGGGGTGATTTTGGTTTTCTAATAAAGCTGGTAAAAATGATCTGGGGCCTCATTTATAAAACTTTGCGTATGATTTGCGTCATAAGTGGCGTACGGATGAAACATAGGACGTGCGTACGCACAGAAATATTCGGATTTATAAAACCGTGCGCACGCACATCCTACGCAGTTTTCCCTTAATAAATCACAATCAATTCTAAATGTAGCGCAGCTTTTGCGGCTTCATGTCACGCCCATAGTTGCCCATAAATAGTCCGTGAAACGCCCACAAGTTAATATTCATCGATTGCGAAATCATGGCAAACACAGAGAGGAAAACCAAGAAACGTAACTTCACTCACGTCATTACGCATTGTGATGGCATCATGGCATTTTATTACCATCCATTTGATTGCATCTGACAAGCTACAGATGTGTTATGATGATGAATTGCATAACATGCCAATATTATTGCAGAACATATTTCACTTTTCTTTTAGCAAATATGTGTTAATTTGCATTTCTGTTGTAATCTTCGTTTGATTTTGTTTGTTTTACACTGCAGATCGATCAAACGGGTGTTCGTGTAGGCTGTTAATTGTAAGACTTGCTTTGTGAAGTCTTCATGTTATTTATGAGAGGCAGTATTGCCGTTTATTTTACACAACGGTCTACAGTTTCACACACTTTCACGTGTTTCTTCCAACTGCCGACGGTGTCGCCATTTCTCATTTCACCCGTTTTTGTGCGTACGCCTGGGTCAGAGTGTGCGTGAAAGACCGCACATTTTCCCGTCAAGTTAGCTTTTTATAAATACCAATTATTGCGTAGAGAGCGGCGTACGCCTTCTTTTGTGCGTACGCAACGTTTATAAATGAGGCCCCTGGTCTGAAGAAGAGAGGATTTGGTAAAAGATTAACAAATAAAAAATTGTGCAAAATCTTGTAATATTCACATAGTACCTGCAGTCCAACTTGAGTGCGCTGATTTCTCTCGACCATCGTAGAAAATACTATTTCAGTCTTTCTACTTCAAAATTTCAAGTTTAATTTAATGTGTTACTTGCCATATCATTGTAATGATATGCATTGTAAGTAAATCTATACCCCAGTTTTGTTATTCAGTGTACTCAGACAATGCAGATAAATGATGCCTTTAGTGAGGGCAGTTAAATCCTTATGGGGTTTTCACACATCACCAGGTGGCTGTAAATGTGATTTTAGTGGGCGCTCCTACTGCTGGATGAACATTTTTATTGGCACCACTGGCCACAGCTTTTGAATGTATTTCAAACTATATCACAAATTGAATATATTAACACTAAAATAAGATATTTTTAGTAATCCCTTTTCTTGCAGCTTACAATGAAAATTCTAGACTGCACAGCTCTTGAATATCGTTGCATGAATCAAACTCACGTAGAATGCTAATCATTTCTGTTGCACTTTTCCACGCATCACTTTTTAAACCTTTTTTAGATATTTTTTATTAATATTAAATATTCCAAACTTTGTCATTGCTTTACCCCAAATACACTTTAATAAACCTATAATAATGATTTATAGTTTCAATATTCCTGGACGGATTTCATGGGAAATTGCGTCATTCGCCCGTATATTATACATAAAGGCCAAAAGTTACATTGTGTAGCTTTAATATTTCCCTGAACGGGGGCTGAAACAAATAATAGAACAGTGGTAACATTATCTTCCCTATCTTCAACATCTCACAAGAATGTTTTCCCTAATAATGCCTCAGCAGTGGATGCTACCCAGCAAGCAATTTTGCGTTTAAAAGACGTCTAATAGCCGTCCAAACACAGCCCAGACGTCTAGGCTAATACAAGGCAAAATCTGGGCTGTTAGTGAAAATTTAATAGATGTCTAAACCAGAGCCCAAGAATAGACTCGTCATCAATTATAGAACAAAGAAATGAAATGAGTGAAGAATTGAAACCAAACACTTTGTAATCACTGTTTACTTTGCTTACATGATGGAATATCGTACATATCGCAAGTTATTTTTGACATGTAACCAAATTCAAGGTTATTTTGTCTAGAAGCGTGTGTTACTCATAGCCGGACTATATTGGGTCTATGGTTAACATTGACGGTGAAATGACGGCTTTTGCTTGCTGAGCCCCTTTAGGGACACGGCGATGAAAAAAAAAGGAAAATGGAGGGCAAAATGTCAATGCTTTTGCGTTCCCCTCAGAAACTTTGCATTCGCTTGCAAAACCTTTGCGTTCCCTTGCAAAAACTTTCGCGTTCACCCAAGGAACTTTGTGTTCGCTTGCAAAGAACCCGAAGTTTTGCAAGCTCTGGTTGCTATCGGTCATGTTGCCAGAAATTGCCACCTTTCATTGATAGTGAATAGCTTCTGGCTGCTTTTGCTGTGTGAATGTGTGATTCTGAAGTACAGTTGAATTTCTGTTGGTGTAAAGTCTTATACGCACATGACATTAGAGATGAAAAGGACGAGAGAGTGAGAAAGACAGACTAAATATGGGATTAATGGGAAGAGGAAAAGAAGTAAACTGTCTGATTCCTTCACGGGAACAATGCCAGAGCGCATACAAATGTTGTTTAGCATGCAGTGAGTTTAGTCCATTAAAGCAGAGCTGTGATGAGGATACCTGAGGCTGACAGCCAGAGGAGATTGGCCTCCAGATTTGTTTAGTTTCCTCATTACTGTGAAGGTTACCGACCCCATCAGCGGCACAAAACAATTTCGAAAAGCACACAGATTACCAAAAGTCAGCAAACTTAGCCAGTCTGCCATAAGTAAGCTGAATAGCTCAATTTTTTCACATCAGCAAGCAGTTGTTAGTTAATCTCGGATGAATTAATGAATGCCGATAAAAATGAGAAAGATGATTCCGAATTGTGAGTTTGTTTTCTCACCCTGCATATGTGAACAGATGTTGTGGTGACACTTTGAAACCTCATAATGAATGCAAAGCCACATCTGAAGTCTCATATCAGTCAGTTGTCACCAGGCTGAGATGGATCGTTAGTTCTTATGCATGTAAGCTGTTCTGGCGCAAAGGATTGTGGGATTGGAGGATGTCTGTAGAGAAAAAGCGAGATGGAGAGACAAGCAGGAGTGAAGGTTTACCTATTTGTAAGAAAGATTATGTTTGCGTTGAAGGACGACATAACCAGATAGAGGGATGAACGGAAGAGCAACACAGATTTAAAGGATGTAAAATAGAAAGATTATGAATAGAGAGCTAATTAACTCAGAAATTAACCACTGAACATGATACTGTACATGTTCCAGATAAAAAAAAACTTGCCCTGTAGAAGAAGATTTATACTAACGACCTTAATTATCTTTTCTAACCATAAAAACAGTAGTTTACATTAAATACTTGAAATTAATCATAACAAATAAATCAATTTTCAGTCTGGAAAATGATGGCTGTAAAAAAATATATGTAAATGATGCAGTTATACAGTCTCTGGCGGGCACATACATACTGATCTGAACTGAAATTAACTAAATTTACTTATGTTACTGTAAATCTAATGGATCTACTATTCAACCTAACTGTTTTGAATTGAACTGATGAATTCAATTCAGTGAAACAAATTGAACTGACTTGACCTAATTAGGAATAAACTGATTTGAAGTTTAACTTAATTGAACAAATTATTAAACTGACCTGAATAGAAATGGAGTGAAATGAACGGAACTAAATTATTCTAAACCCAGCTCAATAGAAATGAACTGAACTACAGTCAAATAAATTATACTCAACTGACATAAAATGAACTAAAATGACTTATGATTGAATCTGACATGCACTATTGTATACTAAATAGAAATAAATTGAACTGAAGTGAAGCAAACTGAAATAAAATAAATTATAATGAACTAAAATAAACTATTTAACTGATTTGACCTGAATAGAAATGAACTGAGCTAAATTATATCAGGTCAGCTGAACTGAAATGAACTGAACTAAATTGAAATGAGCTGGAGACAGGCAGGAAAACATTAGGCAGAAAGCAGTGGATTCACTTGGAAACACGAGCAGAATCTCATGTTTAAGTAAAAAAACAAGCAGCACAACAAGGTCAGTGTGACATCACCTATTTACATGCTAACAGACTCACTGTGTGCTTCAGACTGAGCCGGCTAACTCATTGTGATCTCTGGTTGTATCTGAGGTTGTAAGAGCAAAACGATCTCTAAGACAGGAGGAGCCGGTGGAATATTAAAGAGATGTCACCCGTCAATGCCTTTAAGTGTTATCCCTGATTCAGCTCCAGTGGGTAAAATCAGACATTCACTGCCAGGACATCAAGAACATATGCCAACGGGAGAATAAAGGGACCAGGAGCGAGACCGAGAGAAATACAGGACAGTAAAGGAAGAAGAGAGAGAGAGAGATTTAGAATAAATGAAAGAGACTTAGAGGACAGTTGAAAAAAGTTGGCAAAAAAGTAAAAGTAACGATTTTGGAGGTCGGAAAGGGGATGAAGAAACATACAAAGGAATTCTGAGGCCAACTGAGACATTTTGAGGAGAAATTGAAATGAGACTCTGATGATGTTTCTTCAATAATCTATACATATTAATCACACTTATTAAGAATTTATAGTAGAGGTTCAGAACATGAGCCCTAGAGGAAATATGAAGTAAAAAGGCATGAAATAATAAGCCAGCAGAACTGGATACACTCAGTAGAGCGCTCATGTATTGACTAGACTTGATAAACTCCCACGGGAACCTGATACAATCCTTTACTTGAAAGAAATAGTTCACCCTTATATCATTCTAAACCTGTCAAGCTTAAAAAATGACAACAAATGACCATGAATTTAGACCATACACTATAAAGTTCTGGTATTATGGGATTGTATTTTCGTTTTACTATTTAAAGTCCCCCTGTAGTCAATAATTTTATCCCTTAAAACTCATCTTTGATCAGCAAAATGACATATTTAAATGTTGTGTTCCTGTGAATTTTTTTTCTCATGCCTTAAAATAGTTTGAACTCCACACCCTTGCTTCATTTAGTATACGCGGATCCATGAATAATTAATATGGTTAGCCTTTGTCTTGACTACGTTATCAAACAGCTAATGATGTGTTGCTAACGTCACACAAACCATGTTCTCGTTCTCCATCTCAGAGTCAGACAGATGCAAAACAGATCTAAAACATCTAAAACCAGCATCCTTATAGAAACACTTTGAACAACTCAGAACGTCAGTGGAGAAACGCACATAGGTCATCATAACATCGTAATATACATCATATACATAATTCACCCGCTATATTGCTAAATGTAGCTGATTTTTCATATCAACAGAAAAATATACAGGGATAACCTGTCTTCTCTTGAGACTCCCCTGCTTCAGAGTGGTCATAGTTAATGATATGCCTAAGCCCGCCCCCCTCAAGACGTGATTGGTTACAAGGTAGTTTGTGACGTCAGAAACACCAGCGATTTCAAAGTTTTTGAGACTGTCTTTGATTTGCTGCAGTTTTAAAGGGTAACTCTCGCCAAATTGCAACCTAGGCTATTTTTGTTAATCTACCCGAGTCAAACATTTGTGTAAAAGCATAATTAGAATGGAAACGCCACTTTTAAGTTTGACCGTATTTTCGTTTTTGGTCAAAATGCCTTTTGAATGGGAATGAATGGGGCACGACTATGATAGCATCAAAAATGGCTATTTTTAAAACACTAAGAAGGCTCGACACAACATGAAACTGTGCTCGAAGTGTCACCAGGGGCTCTACACATGAACTCCAGCATTGAGAACTTTGTTTGTGTACACAGAGTTTACTAAAAAGAAAGTTTTTTTACGACTCACTTTATCAGTTAGTGTTTCCGTCCGCCGGCATTTTGTCAGTCAAAAATAGTCGATCTCTGAGTGCAACGTAACAGGAAGGAGAGTAAAGATGGAAAGCTCCTAAAGCTTATAGTTCCATATAAATTCACGGATAATCTGTTGTTTTGTCGTTAGTGAAAATCAATATTGACCTTGTATTTGAAAAAAGGATCCTCATATAAGAAGCAATACTAAAATTCAGAGTCAGTTCATTCGCGTTCGGAGATCGTCTATTTTTGACTGTCAAAATGCCGGCGGCTGGAAACAACAACAGTTGTTCAAAACCTTTATTTTCAGTTAACTCTGTGTACACAAAGTTCTCAATGCTCGAGTTCATGTGTAGAGCCTCTGGTGATACTTCGAGCAAAGTTTCATGTTGTGTCGAGCCTTCTCAGTGTTTTAAAAATAGCGATTTTTGATGCTATCATAGTCGTGCCCCATTCACTCCCATTCAAAAGGCAATTTGACCGAAAACGAAAATACGGTCAAACTTAAAAGTGGCGTTTCCATTCTAATTATGCTTTTACACAAATGTTTGACTCGGGTAGATTAACAAGAATAGCCTAGGTTGCATTTTGGCGAGAGTTACCCTTTAAAGAGAAAATACTCAGCAATGGTGTGACTTATGCATTTTTACATGGTTTGTCATAAAGCATATTAAAAACATAAAAAATTTGATTTTCACCACAGGGGGACTTTAAACCCAATATTTACTACAGTAATATTATATATGCTCATAATTTGTATAATTTATATGTGCATATACACTTTTTGAAAAAAATCTCTTATGCTCACTGAGACATTGATCAAAATACAGTACAGTAATATTGAGAAATATTATTACAGTTTAAAATAACTGTAAATGTAATTTATTCAAAGCTGAATTTTTTTTAGCATCATTACTCCAGTCTTCAGTGTCACATGATCCTTCAGAAAGCATTCTAATATGCTGATTTGCTGCTCAAGAAACATTTCTGATCAATGAAATCAATGATTCATCAATCAATTGATGAATAGAAAGTTCAGCTTCGGAACAGTGTAGTGTATACATACGTATAGCTAAGGAGGACATGACTATTCTTCCAATCATGCATCGGCGAGAAGCATTCAGACTCATCTCACAAAATGGCTGCCCAGTTTGGGCCGCCCCTCTCCTCACAGGTTCAATCCCCTGTGTATTATTAATGACTGTATGTTTCAGGCTGGACAGAATCGGGTCTCATGGGTTCAAGGGTGGCTGTTTAATGCCCAGAGGCTGGCTTGGAAGAGATAGAGGTGATGGATGGCTAGGAAAGAGGGAGCGAGAGGGAGGAGGAGGTGTTGATGGTGAAGCGGTTCTCACCAGATCCTCTTTGCTTTCTGTCTCATCCTCATTCTCATTTCCCAGCACTTTCCATAAATATGGTACACTTTGGACATTTAAATATTAAAGGCATAAATCTGTGAGAACTATTAGATATGTTATATAAGATACATATAGTTTAATTTAACCTAGCATGAAGGTGTAATAGCGTACATGTCTGTGTAAATCAAGTGATTTTCTTTTTCAGGATTTTTCAGGATTTGTAAAATTTCGATGTTCATTTAAAGGGACAGTTCACCGATATATGAGTCACATGTCATCATTTACTCACCTTCGTGTCATTTCAAACCTTTCTTTCTTCTGTTCATTCTTCTATTTTGAAGAACGTTCTGAATCAAACAACATTGGAGCCCATTGACTTCCACTGTATGAACAAAAGATAACAACAAACAAGTTTTGTGTTCCATAGAAGAAAGAAAGTCTAACAAGTTTGGAACAACATGAGGGTCTTAATGATGACAGACTTTTCATTTTATGAGTGAACTATCCCTTTGTACCCTGTTCATGTAAAGTACCTACCAGCAGAAATATGAATCCTTTTACACAGAGAAATAATATGCATAGGATTAGATGACTTCTCTTTTATATTATATTCTTGCTTTTCTTGCCTATGCTTTTCTTTCATTTGCTTCGTCTCTGTGTTTGACTTTCCTTTTTCTTATACTGAATCATGTTTTCAGGCTTTTCCACAACCTGTATGTTGAGCCATCTTTCACTTACTCTGAAAATGTCTGAATCAGTCATTTTTTTTTCAATCTCTTTTTCCCCTGTTTTGTTCTGTCTGCTACTAAAGTCAATAACTGTCTCTTTCTGTATGTTTCCTGAGTGAAAATGGGCTTTTGCCATTAGGTGTTGATTAATGTGTGACCTGCAGCTCTTGACGACAAATACTTTCTTTGCTACAAGAGTTGCCATCATTCTGACTGACCATAGTCCTTTTATTTGAAATACACACTTCTTCTTGAAGGAATGATAGTACAGGTGCGTTCACAATTGCGAAATTTCGGTTCTGTTGTCAGTATGTAGTGAAGTATGAAGCACAGCTCACACAGAGGTCACTTTCAAACCAAGCAGCTTTCTGTTTTCTTGCGAAAGAAATTCTTGCGAAATTTGCATGGGAAACTTTTTCACCCTCAAGCAAAAGTCGATCGCGTTGATTTCAAAACTTTCACAGAGCAACAGTAAATGTGGCAAACACCTTAATAATTCAGTGCTTTCAGATTAATATGTTCAGTTTGTCAACTATTAAATAATGGGTAACACTTTAGTTTAGGGTTCAATTCTCACTGTTAACTAGTTGCTTATTAGCATGCATATTACAAGGATATTGGCTGTTTATTAGTACATATTAATGCCTTATTCTGCGTGACCATATTGTACATCCCTTCATCCTACCCAATATCCTAACTTAACAACTGCCTTACTAACTATTAATAAGCAGTAATAAGGAGTTTAGAGGCAAAAGTCATAGTTAATAGTGAGAATTGGACCCTAAACTAAAGTGTGACCAAATAATGGCAGCAGTCCTCGTGTAGTCTTTTCTGTAAATGGTTATAAAGCCTACTGTATCATATCTGATACGCAAATTTTGTTTTGTAAAAACGTCCCCCTTCAGGTCGTGGTTCACGTGTGTTTTAGCTGTGAAATCTTTACTGGTTTTTATAAGTAAACAAATATTTCAAGATGAACACTTACTGGACTGAAGCAAGTTAGGTTTATTTGATTATCCATACATCATTTTTTTTTAGAAAAATCATGTTAAAATGTGAGTCTCAAATATAATCCATCAGGCTTTTGGGGAATGTTTATTTTAATATATTTTAACCATCATTAGCATTAGAATCATAGCATTGCATTAGTTGTTTTCATTAGAACGTTGATCACAAAAACTAAGCATTTAAATATCATCTTACTTATACATATTATTGGGAGATATAGAGTGGCTGGCAACTGAGATTAAAATTTTACATTTTCTTTTCCCATTTCAGGTTTTACAGAGATATTTCCATCATTTGCTTGTTAACTTTGTCAGCCCTTAGAAATAAGACATTGTGACTTATTGATGTTTTCCAATTTTCCAAGTTCCAAGGCACTTTCCACAATGTAAGTTTTAATCTTTTACTATAGTGTAGTAGTCACGATATATATCCTAGTAAAAGTTTTTATCACAGCTCCCGCTGTGCAAGAATCTGCAGCAGAGAGCCATAAAAAGTGTGTTTTGATGAATCTTTCTGCTCATTGCGGCAGTCAAAACAAAGTGTGCGTGTAATTAGAAGAGCGTTGTTTACACAGAAGCATGCAGCGCTAGTTGTTTTAATTAGCGCTTTCAAAGAAAAACGTACCCTGTAAGTACACCCTGAAGATATGAAAGCAAAACATTTTTTCACATTCTTCTTGCCTACTAATCCAATCTGTAGTCTTTTTAGTATTTAAGATACATTTTTCGAGTTTAAAGCCTGGTGGGAAAGTTTCCTGGTTAGCATATGGACTGGAGATGTACTGTAGACACCTAGCATGCACACTAATACACTGATAAGGATGTTTCCCTACTCCACAGATCCAGCCGGGAGAGGCCTTCACTGTGTACCACACCAGCCCAACGCTCTCCAGCTTATGCAAACCAGTGGTGCTATGGACCCAGCAGGACGTGTGTAAGTGGCTGAAGAAACACTGTCCCCACAACTACCTGACCTACGTGGAGGCCTTCTCTCACCACGCCATCACAGGTACTGCACAGCTCTCTGTATAACACAGTACACGTTTGGATAACCTGCACATACAGTATCAGGGGATTTCAAAATTGTGTTTTTCAGACTTGGAAACGTCATGAAAACTTCTTTAGGAAGACTTTTTTTTGTAGACTTGATATAGTTCATGCATAGGTCATGTCTTATTTGCGAGGGAATCATTAGCTATGTTTCTATCCACCTATCTTTGTGCAAATTTTGAGATACTGCCAGATGGAACTAGTCTAGAAATCTAGACGCACCCTAGCGGCAGCAAATTTTATTTTGCAGCCAGTGTCGTCTAGCAACTCTCCGTTGGCTTTCGAGCTGGAAAAACCAAACTCTAGTCTGGCCAATCACATCGTGTATAGAGTCGGCAGGCGGGCTTAACATAATGACGGCAGAGTTGTGACGGTTCCGTGTGAATTCCCTGCTTCTTGAAAAGAAAGAAGAGCTGCTGCTGCTGGCGAACAGCGGCCTTTCAAATCGGCTTTGGCCGCGACTCTGGAAGACTTGGAGTTCAGCTTTTCTTTGAGAAAAGAACAGATAACGGCACTGAAGTCATTCTTAAAAAAGGAAGATGTGTTTGTACTTTTGCCGACCGGATATGGCAAAAGTTTAATCTATCAACTAGCTCCGCTGGTGGGAAAACGCTCTGGTTGGTTGTAGCGCTATCCTATTGTGTGCAGAGGGAATTTGAAAGACAACCGTTTATCCCGCCCCTCGGATTGAGCCCTGCCAATGGTGTGTTCCTTGATGTGGGGCTGGCTTGTCAGGCTAGGATGGAACGGCAAGATGTGCATAAATCCCAAAAATGCTCAGGAAAAAAAAACATTGGAAGTGACGATTTTGTTCTCTTGAACACATTGGATGGAAACACTGATTTATTCACAAATGTCTTATGGGGCCCTATTTTAACGATCTGAAACGCAAGTATCAAATGCGAAACGCAAGTAACTTTGTGGGCGGGTCTTGGGCGCTGTTGCTATTATACCGGCGGGATAAATGACTCTTGCGCCCGACGCAAATCTAAAATGGGTTGGTCTGAAGTAGCTTCATTACTCATAGGTGTGGTTTGGGCGTAACGTGAAATAAACCAATCAGAGCGACATCTCACATTCCCTTTAAGAGCAGGCGCGCTTGTTCCATGGAGGATTGCTATTAAACAGTGGATTTGCCAGGCGTACGCGAGGAGCGTTTCACAGCCGAGGAGACCGACGTTCTCGTCAGGGCCGTAAAACACAGAGAAGTGACATTGTATGGGGATGGGAGAAACCCACCCAAATTAGCTTCGGTTAAACAGGCGTATGATAATTTGGGTAAATGTGTAAGCTACATTTATGCCTATTTTTTCACATCTTCATGGACACCAAAGTGATTTCCCTCGTGTGGAATATTTTTCCTTGTAATTATGTATGGATTGCAAAAATGGGAACTGCTGCGTCTGTGTGTTGATGAGAGAAGCAAAGTGTATGCGCGTTGTGCACACGCTACATTATGGCCAAGCATGCGCCCTTAAAGTTCATTCGCAAGTTATTTAAGTCCGCTGTGCGTGGGTGCAAAATAGGAATGATACATGCGTCGGTGTACAAAGTCAATTGCGCTGGGTGCGATGGGGTTTAAGTACTAGAGGGGTAATAGGCAAACAAGAAACACCTGGGAATGATCACAGAACCAATCAACTAGAAAAACTACAAAGAACTACAAAAATGGCACACAGGACAGGAAACAGGAACATAAACGGTAAAATGCAAACTAAACATCCAAAAGGAATGTTATTTATAATAAATTAAAAAATCTAGCTGAAATAAAAAAAGTTTAATGTTTTTATATATTTTTTTTTTCTGTGTGTTTCAGTTAACGTTAATTTTATTTCAAGTAACAATTTTAGTTTTGGTTAGTTTTATTTAATGATAATAAACTTGATCGATATGAACCAAAATTAATTTTAAATCTGACTGTCCAGTAATTCTTTTATGAAGCTGCCGAGGATAATCACGGATCCGCAAAGCCTTAGCCTGGTCCCTCTGAGGAGCAGCTTTGGCATGACACATCCTCTAACACACTCTCATCCAACTCCCAGAGCTGTTCTCTCACTAATGGACAATTATACACTGTAATGTTGAGCCATTTGTCAAATCACAGTCATTTCCATGAGGCCTCACCATCTAGGGGTCACCGGAGCAGAGCTTCCAAGTAATAAAATCATTTTACACTGCCATCCGTACATTTGTTCCTGGAAATTTAGCAGTGTTGAAGAAGGAGCCGAGTCTAAATGGATTTACCTAAGGCGGACATTCACAGCCTTTGTTGTTTGTAATATTTGTGATCTCAATCTCATATGAGTGTCAGGCCATATGAGCCATGTGACGACTTCTAGCCAATCAGTAAAGAGTTGCCGTAGGATGGATGGTTTGTATTGGGGACAATGACATATATCCATGATACAGAAAAAAGTCTAGTTTAAATCACATGGTTGCAAATCATACGGTTTTGAAAAACTTTTATACCACTTTCAAGAATAATACAAATATATGACATTTTACAAATGTCTGATATGACAAATGACAAATTTTCTGATATTTTAAGAGACATATTGACCTTGACACACATTCATAAGTTCATTCATGAGTCTTCTCTATATTTGAATTTCCTGTTTTCTGTTTCCTGCACATTTATTCATATTGGTCATGCCACATGATTTTGATTTGGTGGACAAAAATAATATTTTAACAAAATCTTACTTCTAAAAAGTAATAATGAAAGCTTTAGCCAAACTACTTAACTACAGTTTTATTTTGAGGAATGTCATTCTTTTAATGATGCCTTTTTTCTTCATTATGATATTATAGCTGGATCAGCCTGACATTTTTTGCTTTATGCCACCCCAAAAAAATACAAAAGTTTCATTAATAGATTAATAGATCCATCAAATAATAATAAATAATAATTATTACCATCGTTGAGTTGACCCATTGTCATTTCTTGGTTTTAAGCACTCAACATTCAAGAATATTCAGTATATGTGTTTGTGCATATGTGTATATGTAGGCCTATATGAACATATAATCAAAGTTTAGCCTATAGATCAAAATCAGTTGTGATCTAGCGGGTCATTTTTTCTCCTGTGCAGTCCCTGGTGCTTCTAACGTTCGTATGTGTTTAGGGCTATGTGCATGCATGCCGTGAATCTTCCTGTCCTTCAGACAGTGACGGTTGAGCACAAGCACTCATTTTAGCAACATTACATTTAGTTGGGTTGGAATGACAAATGTGTGCCCCCTCCAAATGCCCCTTTAAGTAATTCATCCGGGCGCCGACACTGGCTAGAGGCCTTATTCTATTATCTGCACTATTATTTATCGCTTCATATATCAAGCCTCTTTCTAAGATGGTGTGTGTCTCTAAGTGAGTGTTTGCGTGTGTCATTTTCCCCGGGTCATTGGCACTGTGGCTTGAAGCACTGTTACACACACTGTAAAACACTGACTCATGTCAGACAAGACCGCCGCTTGCTTCAGGCGCTGAGTGTTTCTGCTCCAGCATAGTTATTGGTCTTTTGAGTCAGATGTTTAACAGCTGCAAGTGTGAATTCCCTTGCACTGCGTCCACATTCATTTCTAGCAAGTACTGCATCTTTTAAAATGAATCTTGAAGGGCCCATGAAATCAAAATTGCAGTTTTGTAGCTGTCAGTCTGTGTCTGTTAACTTTAAGGTCATCGGTGTACTAGTGTACTCCTAAAAGTTGGCAAAATAAACATGAAGCAGATAAAATGTTGTTTTAAAAGTCTTTCTCTTTTGGAAAAAAATAGACCAAAATATTGATGACATCAAAAATACATTACAAAGGCAACTTGCACATACAGTGACGTACACTCACCTAAAGGATTATTAGGAACACCTGTTCAATTTCTCATTAATGCAATTATCTAATCAACCAATCACATGGCAGTTGCTTCAATGCATTTAGAGTCAGAATTTGACGTAAACAGAATGAGAATATGGATCCATCATGCCTTGTTACCACTGTGCAGGCTGGTGGTGGTGGTGTAATGATGTTTTCTTGGCACACTTTAGGCCCCTTAGTGCCAATTGGGCATCGTTTAAATGCCACGGCCTACCTGAGCATTGTTTCTGACCATGTCCATCCCTTTATGACCACCATGTACCCATCCTCTGATGGCTACTTCCAGCAGGATAATGCACCATGTCACAAAGCTCGAATCATTTCAAATTGGTTTCTTGAACATGACAATGAGTTCACTGTACTAAAATGGCCCCCACAGTCACCAGATCTCAACCCAATAGAGCATCTTTGGGATGTGGTGGAACGGGAGCTTCGTGCCCTGGATGTGCATCCCACAAATCTCCATCAACTGCAAGATGCTATCCTATCAATATGGGCCAACATTTCTAAAGAATGCTTTCAGCACCTTGTTGAATCAATGCCACGTAGAATTAAGGCAGTTCTGAAGGCGAAAGGGGGTCAAACACAGTATTAGTATGGTGTTCCTAATAATCTTTTTGGTGAGTGTAAATACACTTCTATAATAAATATGTTTTTACTTTGGTAAAGACCAGCAAACTACCCAAACTTCTGCTTTTATAGAGGTGGTCACACTTACTGATGATCAGTTAATCAAAGACATTTTATTGGCAGCACCAGACTGCTACTTACTTACGACTACTTTTATATATCTTATGTACTCTCTTATTTGCATTGACCCAGTAGCAAATCACAATTTTGCTGGGATGGATGACATATTTTTATGTCTTTTCAGTCTCCTTGTTTGTTTGTTTGTTTTTTGTCAAAAATATAAGATAAATCAAAAGAACAGTGTACTTTTTAGGAGCAACTGTTCTTCTTTTTCCTCTATACTCCACTTCATCTTGTTTTTTGACAGCGCCTCTATCACTATCTTCAGGGCATTATTTGGGAGCACATTAAACCTGTCTGAAGGGAATTCATTTCTGCTCTGTTCACCTGTGCCGTCTGCTGCTACACAAAAGACTCAGACAAACAGCAATTCTAGATAAAGTGTTTCTGGAGGGCTGAATTTAAAAGCACTGAATTAGCGTGCGTGCGTGCGTGTGTGTTATACAGGTTCCTAAAGCAAGCCCCTCAATGTCGTTCAGCATCAAAGCGCCATATCAAAATGAAAAATACAATGCATCCAAACATCAGCCTCAAGAAGCACCTCTGGCTGGTTACGGACGTTTCCATTATCCTGTGTAATGCTGTTAGCATCACCCATGCTCTAATTGTTCTTCCCAGCCTATTGTGAGTGACTGAGAAGCGAATGCAATCCCCACAGCGATGTGTGAATTCTCAGAGCTGGAAACTGGGTCAGTGTTGGCCCTTGACTGTCCCCTAAAGCCCCAGGGGCAACTGGAGGTTGGGTCAGTAGGGCATCTCTGTCCTATAATACCCCATAAGCCTCAAGTAGTTAAATACACCAGGAATTTATTTAACAGCCTATACATCAGGATTAACAAGATACACTTCAGTAATTGGTGCTTTTTAGCTTGAAGATGGATGTATGGAGAGTGCGTTTGTCACATTAGCTTTGTCCTGAATTTGTTCTGAATTAGATGGTTTTATTTTGGCAAACAACTATAGAATTCATAATGAAGATAATAATGCATAGAATTTACCTTAAAATGACATCAAATGTAATGTTCAACAATTTAATAGGTACTATACGGTTATCCGGACCACATGTGATGACCTACCCCATCCCTGCCCCTAAACCTACCCGTCACTGGGGTTACGACCAACCAAGAGCGGTTGTGGTCACGTGTGGTCAGGTGTGGTCCGGATAACCGTATAGTACCATTTAATATTTGCCACTGTATATAGTAAGATAACTTACAGTTCTTTCAACTTTCAAAGTAGTTTTGGCATGTTAATGAATATGGCTAAGTTAATTTGGTCTTGGTAAACTAGATCTTCTATGCTGCTGCTGTTGCAGAGGAAGTATGGACTTGCTAATGCTAATAGATAAACCAACCCGGTCACACTAAATGCGTCTCTATAGCACACATTGTGTTTATCGTGCAATTTATACGCGAAAATTAGTTTTTACGTGCATATGATACAAATGGGTAGGTTTAGGGTAGGTTTAGTAGTGGTGTGGGGTACGTGTGTATTATACGTTGGGTTAGGATTAGTGGTGTGGGGTGCGTGTGTATTACACGTAATAAAGTGCGTATCAAATGCACACAAAAACTGCGTATCATATGCACGTAAAAACTCATTTCCGCGTATAAATTGCATGATAAACACAATGCGTGCTATAGAGACGCATTTTCATGAGACCAGGCTGGATAAACAGATGCGCTGCTGCATGAATAGACATATATAAATCCCGTAGCAGATCTAGACAGGTGGAGCTGGGGGAGGTGGAGGGTTTCAGAGGAACTGTGCAGGACTAGCCTATGGCAAACACTGAACCAGACTTTGAACATGTTGAGCAAGCAATCTCATTTGTCTCTATTTACTATGAATAAATAGATGCATATTAAAAATATACAGTAGTTATCCTATTTTTTGTAAAATATTTCTTACAACTTTGTCATGATAAACTGTGTATTAGTGGTCCAACTGACACTAGATCGGTCACATTCATTTAAAACAACCGATAATGAAACAAATGAAAAATGAACAAATTTGATGCCCCTCATCAAACCACTTATTTACCTCCAGAAAATATGACATGACAACTTTTGAGCCAATTTGTCCTGTTCTCCTTTCATTTAATATTGGTAATTTGTTGTTTCTTCATGCGTCACATGATTTGACAAGCATGACATATCCATATATCACATAGGCGATCAGAACACCTTGATAACAGAGAGAGCTTGAGCCACTGCAATTTAATAGCATGCAAATATGTTCTTTCACAATTGTACAGAAAATTGACTTTAAAAATCACCTTTCCAAAATGGGAAAGGCATTTCCTATTTCCTGTTCAAGTGTTCTGGATATTATAGGTGGAGATTCTAACTGTATATCATTGATATAGACCAAGAGACAGAGCTTAATAAAGTTGTGTCCTGTGAATTGCAGTGATTTACTGTAGTATGCCATTTCAGTATGGTGGTTCTCTTTGTTTTTGCTCTCTCTCCCTTTCTCTCTCTGTTTGTAATTCACCTTGCGATTCAACTTAAGGGCTTTGTTTTTTATTGTTCAAACACACACACACACACACCCACGCACAGACAGTGTCCTCTCACATTGGCCGCTCTTTTATCTCTTTAACCATGTATATTTCTGTAGAATAGCTTCAGTTTTGTAGCTGATCTCTTCCACTGTACAGCAAATCACAATAAAGACCCAATAAAATCGAAATTGCTTTTAGTCATGAAAGTTTTGAGTCAGTGTCTGTTAGTTTTGAGATCATTTATATGCCAGTGTACTCCTGAAAGCTATAAAAAGAGACAGTATACACTTTATCTCCTTGAAAACGAAACAAAATATATTGAAAACTCATCTCACATTCATGGTTGTGTCCAGATTTGTTGTCCAATAAAATGCTGTTTAGAATGAGAATGTTCGGTTACACTTTATTTTAAGGTGACGTAAATAAGTACTGAGTAATATTAATTAACTACATTTAGGGTTACGGTTAGGATTCGGTTTAGGATTAATTTTCTTGTAATTATGCATAATTTACTGTTATTACTATAGTAAATACATGTAGTAATTTACAAATGTGTAAGTACGTCACCTTAAAATAAAGGGTTACCGAATGTTCCCTCCTTAATTATGAATACAACCTCTCTTTGATTAGCAATAGCAAGTAGTAAGTCAATATCAAGTAGCAAGTCACTGTCAGTGTGTGCAAAACGATCACTTCATCTACGACTAATTGTGAAAGTGTCTTGCGTCACTGTGGCTGTGACGTAAAAGTCAAGTCACCTTTATTTATATAGCGCTTTTTACAATACAGATTGTATCAAAGCAGCTTCACAGTGATAACATGAAAATAATACAACAAAGTTTGTTTCTAGAAGAAAATTGCATCATCGTCCACCCTAAGTAAGGCAGATCAATAATATTGTTGAATATTAAATGTCCCCAACTAGGCAAGCCAAAAGCCAAGGCAACAGTGGCAAGGAACCAAAACTCCATCAGTGACAGAATGGAGAAAAACCCTTTGGAGAACCCAGGCTCAGTCGGGGGCCAGTTCTCCTCTGGCCAATGAGCGAACAGTGTATGATTATGATTCAGGCAGCATTACAGGTCAGAAGTCAGATTGGATCAGAACATTCAGAATATTAGCCAGTTCCATCTGGTTTAAGATCGGAGTCAACGCGCCGGTATGGAGACAGGATTGTTGAGGATCAGTGCCGATGGCTGTCACGTCGATGAGGCCTTCACAGGGCGGATGAGGCTGGCACTTCAGGAATGCATCGTGGATGGGTCCAGGCGCAGGTCCACCATCTGGTCTGGATACGGCCCGGATCCGGCTGACTTCAGTAAACCTTGTAATAAACAGAAAGACTAACATTAGCGTAGACGCCATTCTTCTTATGATGTAACGAGTACATCAGGTGTTAAAGGAAGTCTCCCCGGTTCCGGCTGACCTAATCTATGCAGCCTATTAATCAGTTAACTGATTTGAATAATATAAATGTAATGTTTTATATGAATGGCAGGTAAAAGAGATGCGTTTTTATTCTAGATTTAAACTGACAGAGTGTGTCTGCTTCCCGAACAATGTTAGGAAGACTGTTCCAAAATTTTTGGTGGTAAATAGGAGAAGGATCTACCGCCAGCAGTCAATTTTGATATTCTAGATCAGGGGTGCCCAACCCTGCTTCTGCTCAGTTCATCTCCAACCCTAATCAAACACACCTGAAGTAACCAATTAAGGTCTACAGGATCACTTGAAAATTAAAGGCAGGTGTGTTTGATTAGGGTTGGAGATGAACTGTGCAGGACAGTCGATCGGCAGGAGCAGGATTGGGCACCCCTGTTCTAGGTATTATCAACTGGCCAGAATTTTGTGATCACAGTAGACGTGAAGGACTATAATGTGTTAAGAGCTCGCTCAAGTAGACGTAAAAGGAACGAGCCTTTCATTATGCCCTGACCAAGGTCAGATTATGACATTGGCATGCCTTGGGCATCTGGGCACAGATGTTTGCACCATCTGTACACTGGAAGCGTGCTGCGTAGTGTGACGCCACACAGCACAACTAGATTGTGACAGTATAATCCACAAGTCTGGCTTGCATCATTCTGCACTTGCTGTGTGGAAGAGCATCTTTGATTGTGATGGCAACAGTCCAAGCTATTATGCACTGCATAATCATAATAATTTCATAATTTTTGAAAATCATCAGTGCCCCTGCTGGTTCTTTGGCCTGGAAAAAGGACAGGGCTGAATACAACCCAGGCTCATTGAAAAAATATTCCTGTGCTAAGTTGCTGCTTGCATGTTTTTGCGACGCTTTCAAAGGAAAATGTCCAGTGAGTGGCACGAAAAACGTTATTTTACATATGCATATGATTACATAATATCGCTTGTTTCTGCTTCTTGTTTTGATGTGTTTTGATCAGGAGATTCAGGAGATTCAGTACTCTTTCAGAAGATGTGTAATAGCACCCCCTAGCGTATAACAGTGAAAACATGGAAAGCTGGAAAATTCCGTCAATGGAGAGGAAGCGCTTTCTCACAAATGACGGAAATTTCCGTCAATAGCGGGGAAAGAGTTAAGGTCCTTGCACACTGAGTCAGAAATTTTTGAATGCGTTTTTTCGTATTCGTCATTGTCGAATTGAATTGTCAAAGCACTTCTCAAAATGCTTGCCACGGATGCGAAAAACGCAGAAAATCGAACCCGATCCGATTTTTTTTATGATGGACGAAAGTTTCTGAGGCAGTGTGTAAACGTGATTAACACAACGTGAGGTCGTATTTATTTTTTAACATGCGAAAATTTCGGACGAGAATTTCAGATTCAGTGTGCAAGGACCTTTAATCTTGATTTTACAAGTCTTTGAGCTCTTTTATCATGATTTGTGTTTCATGAGACTCACCGAGCGCTTGGCATCACAAATGCAATGCTGTATCAGGTGAGCTACTGAGCAAGTTTACTATGCCAAAAAAGCCAAACATGAATCTGATCATGTGCTGCAAACATCAAAATGTATTAGTTTACAAACCATGGTAAAGTGCTTTGAGGTCATAACATAGTATTGTGCAAGGAAGGTCCTTGAGTCCGAAATTCTCGTCTAAAAAATAAATACGACCTTACATTGTGTCAATCACGTTTACACACTGCCTCCGAAACGTTCGTCCATCATAAAAAAATGCAGATTGGGTATAATTTTCTACATTTTTTGCATCCGTCGAAAGCATTTTGATAGGTGATTTGACAATTCAGAGCCACCGTACAAGCGAACGCCAAAATCCAGCCCTGTTCAGAATCAATTGGTTCATGGAAATTGGTGGTCTTCTTTTTAATAAGTGGCTCCAGTATCGCTAGCAAAGATTTAATTGAGCCACTGACATCCTGAAGTAAACTTTGAATCGCTCGGGATAATTCCGCAGCTCCTTGATAAGGAGGTGGAACTCTCCTTCCTCTCTACGCAATTTCAGGATTGGATGGATCCAATATTTCTACTTTCTTTTTCTCTTTTTAAAAGAAGAGAGAGGACAACAAAATCATCCTCACTGCTTGAAGACTCCATTTTGTATTGTTTTGCGATTTTTTCGCAACGATTTAATTAATTTGCGTCGGACCCAGTGTGCAAGGTTTACGTGAAATATGAGGATGAATATTAGGATGAAAAAACGCATACGAAAATATCTGACTTAAAGGAGAACTCCGGTCAATTTTAACATTGAGCTCATTTTTTTGTACATTTGGAGTGCTGTCAATACAGAGAACAACGACAAAAATCGGTGTTGCCTACACCGTGTTATCCTCTTTTTAAAATGTGCACCCTGTTGACTTCAATGGGGCAAGTTTTAAACCTGCTTTTAGCCTCTTAACATCCTTGATGTGTCATTACAAGTGCACAGGTCATGTGAGTGATTCCTTTGGAGTGAACGCGGGTCAATCTGACTGCAGTAGATGTGAAAGATATGAATAAAAATGATATTTATTTAGCCAGCGCTCATACCTGTATTTACATCCTGTTTTCGGTCAAAGTCCATAGTAATCGATTGTCGAGTTCACGCGCATTGGTTTAATACCTATGATCATGAGCGTGAACTTGACAATCGATTACTATGGACTTCGACTTCGAGTTCTCCTTTAATGTTCAAGGACCTTAAAGGTGCAGTCTGTAAGAATGACAGCTAGTGGTCAAAATAGGTACTGCAGTCCAAATTCAAAATATCAGAGATCGTTGTTTCCCCTGCCCAAACGAGCGCAATTGACAATGAAAGCACTGACAATGACACACTGTAAGTCGATGAGTTGATTTATCAGTGTTTTAATATGCTCTCGTTCATTAAGATTTTTAGAATGATAGAATCTGTAGAATCGAGTAGAATCTGCAATCTCTGACCCAGTTTGTTTGCTGGCTGCAATACGCTATGTTTCCTGTCAACTGGCATCCCGGGGTGACGAATTACTATTGGCAGTGGGCGAGATCACACAGACCAAAACAAAAACTGACAGACAACTAATAATAATAACTGGCTGTAGAAGTGTTTTTCAGAGAAACGAGTATGTGAGTACTCAGCATGTTTCCTAAATATCTGCAAACACATTATGGTATTTTTATGCTTTAGTAGAGTAAAAAAGTGACTTACAGCACCTTCAAGTCTGAATTATTCAAAAGCCTATCCCTGTAATCCCAATGTATGTGGAAAGGAATAAAAGTTGTTGGTGTTTTACTGTCACTAGTGTTCATTTCAGCTGGAAACTGCAGTGAATTGTATGTAAAGTCACGTCTTTAAAGTTTTGCAAAAATGTAGATAGAAGCACGTTTTTTTCCAACGAGTCTAGGTTGCCCAAATATCTAAACTTCCTGTTAATGTCAACGAAGGAAGGCTATGCTTGTCATGCTATTTCTAGCTGACTTGAAAGAAGACAACCTTTCTGCCTCTAACCGCAAAATATCCAAGATGAGTCATTTTGTTCCCCGTTTCTGAACGTATGAAGGTTTCAGCAACCAAATCTCACTTATGAGAAAGTAATTAAACGCCAGGTAGAGGTTCGTCTCAAGGGACAGCTCTTGAAGTTCTGTAGATGATCTGTAAAACTGTAATTATCATTATCCAGTCTCTGAACCCCCAAACCACACTGCACTCATCTCTCCAATTCCACTACACCATCAGAGAAATAGCCACAGCCAGCTGGTATTAAGGTCATTATGTTTCATTTTCGGAGGGGAATGGCTGTCCAGCGCCCATGTTCCTGGACACTCACCACACAAATCAATAAGCTCATCCAAGGTCATAAAATGGGCCTTACGTAAACCGGCTTCATTAGTAATCATTACACAAAGCAATATGTGTGGAAATTGAACGTTCATTAATGAGGCTTAAAATAGACTCTCGTTATGTAAACTGTGTGTGTCTGGCGTTCTTCTGAGGGAGTGTCTGTGGACTTGCCAGGTAAGAATGAGGATGGATGATTATATTGTAAGAGAGAAAAAGATGATTTATGCGCTTAATTAGAGCGAGCGCATTCGGGGCGATTGACAATAAATTCTCATGTTTTTTTGAAGGACGAGGCTCTGACAGTGACGGGACAGGCTTTATGATGTAAATATACTCTCTGTTGCAAAGCTAAGCTGCTTTGCTGTCTACTGCTTACTTAGGCAGCTAAAAGGTAGCATGCTAGCCGAAATGGAGATATAGATTTGTTGTGCGAATGAGAGATGCAACTCACAATTAATTTCAAATAACGGTCTACAATAGCATGTTACAACTTAAGCCTAAGCTATACTTCAGTTTTGACGTGAATACTTAGCGTGTCTGTGCTATTTCTCTCCGGAAGTTATGAGTGATTAAAATGTCTTTGCACTGGTTTAAACTAAGAGTGTGTGTATCTCTTAACCCTCTCACTCAGGCGTATATTGCTATCGAGTCTTCAGTAGTTTGTTTGGTCAGTTTTTTGACAAACTAAATAGTGCAAAAAAATCAAGGCTCATGTGCGAGTTAGGAAGATTTGGCTACACGCCTATTATGTTGATGATGAAGTTTACATGTCATGCACACTGAACACACACGTATAATTCCACACCCTAACATTTTATATTTTACTGAACAATTTTTTAATTAGACCCCTTTAATTATTTGTCTTATTTGATTTATTTGGTCAATTTCCAATTTCCTGTGATACGGCTGCATTTCTTTGTATGAAAGGTGCTATACAAATAAATTGTTTTATTATCTTATATTTATTTTATTTCCTTTTTTTATAGTCGATTTATCTCTTCATCTTCCATCTGCCACCTTGGATGAATTTTCACGGCACTGTTTTGGAATCCCCTAATTTACAAAGGATACATGCTGTACTACTTTCAGCATTTGGCCAAAATAATAAATAATATTACTTTGGCTAGTGTATATGATTTTTTTTTTATTAGACCATTTTAATCACACTGAATTTTTTTTAATTATTATTAATGAATATTTCTATAATTCTATTATTTTTCTCAACCTTATTATTTTCCTTTTTTGCTTTTTACTGTTTAATTAAATTAGACTGTTTTAATCAGACTGAACATTTTCTACAATATTTTTGTTAATATTTCTTTCTCAACCTTAATTGTGTTGCTTTTTATTGTTGTTATTTATCTTATATACTTGGTTAATTCTCTAATTTATAATTTTTTTATTATTCTGATACGTGATACACTAGCTGCATTTTATGTATAACAGGTGCCATACAAATAAATTGTATTATTATTTATTATGCTTATTTTTTTATAGTCGACATTCTCTTTTTAGCGCAATTTTCCACCGGACAAAATTGCGATTGTTAACTCATGATTTCTGTTCTGTCTGTGCGCACCAATCTTGTACTTCTATCTACTCCTCAACCAGACCACCTAGAGACTTCGGGTTTTCGGCATTATGTTAAGGAAGGTCTAATCTCGGGAACGCACAAAAAAAAAAAAAAAAAAAAAAAAAAATACAGGAAAAGATTAACTATCTCTTAGTGTTGTGATCCCATGAGGTCAGAAAATTGCGCTAAAACACTCACCGAGTTTTTATTACTTGTTTTTTTCACAGAGCTTATAACAATATGCCCTGGAACTGCTTTATGCACAAATGATATATTGGCCAAAATGAAAGTCTTAGAAGCATCAGAGCTAAAACTCTACAGCAGGAAGAGAAAGTCTTATTACATGTCTGGTTCCTCAAAGACATCTCAAAGACTTTTTCTAAGGTTGGCTTGTTCTGTTGGCAAGACTTGTGACATTAATTTGATGGCTTCTAGGAGGATTTAAAGAAATGTAAACCAATTCCATACTATTGATCAAATGTTCTCCAGATATAATCCTTTTCTGTTCCATCTAGCTATTTTACAAAGCTGGCATTGACTTTTCACTGTCACTCATACCCTTTTTCAGGTCGTGCCCTGCTGCGGTTGAATGGAGAGAAGCTGGAGAGGATGGGTATAATCCAGGAGACGCTGAGACAGGAGGTCCTGCAGCAGGTCCTACAGCTTCAGGTCCGAGAGGAGGTGCGCAACCTACAGCTGCTCAGCAGAGGTGAGACTCCAGCACCTGGAACAGACACAACCTAAACAATATTGCTGCAGTTGACAGGGATGGCCCATGTGAGACAGAGACTCATTCAAAAGTTGCATGAAGCACAACCCAACTTCCCTAACAATAATAATGCAATTTATTTATAGTGTGCACTTCCAACAAACACAAGTGGATTCAGAGAACAGAGAGAATTTTTTTTTACTAAAAGTATATATAATTACATATATTATATTATATTATATTATATTATATTATATTATATTATATTATATTATATTATATTATATTACATTAATCACTCATTCACTTCAGAGGAAGTGAATGAGAGGTGCAACTCAAGATTGTGTTACAACATCTTGGCTTACAACATTATAGGCTATATATATATACTGGCACCATTTTAATTAGACTGTTTTTTTTATATAAATATTTGTATTATATTTTTAATTTTCATGCAATAATTCAATTTCATTTCATTTCATGTAATACTTTGTTAGGGGTTTTTAAAGTAATAAATGAATTATCAGCCATTCACAAATATAATATAATATAATATAATATAATATAATATAATATAATATAATATAATATAATATAATATAATATAATATAATATAATATAATATAATATAATTAGTAGGGCTGTCAAACGATTAATCGCGATTAATCGCATCCAAAATAAAAGTTTGTGTTTACATAATATATGTGTGTGTATGGAGTATAATTATTTTCTATATATAAATACACACACATGCATATATATTTAAGAAAAATGTGTTATTTATATATAAAATATTTATATATAATATAAATTATATATAATATAAATATATATACACAGTATATACATGCAAATATTTCTTAAATATATACATGCATGTGTGTGTATTTATATATAGAAAATAATTATACACCGTACACACACATATATTATGTAAAAACAAACTTTTATTTTGGATGCGATTAATCGCGATTAATCGCGATTAATTGTTTGACAGCCCTAATAATTAGTGCTGTCAAATCGATTAATCACGATTAACCACATCAAATATAAAATTATTTGTTTACATAATATATGTGTATGTACAGTATATTATTATATTTATATATTGTATATACACACAGACACATATATTATATATAAATACAATAATATACAGTATATACACACACATTATGTAAACAAATAATTTTATGTTTGATGTGATTAATTGTGATTAATCGATTTGACAGCACTAATGAATTATTATAATAATAGAATAGAATAGAATAGAATAGAATAGAATAGAATAGAAATCAGCCAATCAAATTCGAAGACCAGAAATCACTGTTGTATAATATCCCATTAGTTAATGCATTAATTAACATTAACTAACAATGAGCGATACATTTGTTACAGTATTTATTAAACTTTGTTTATGAAATTAGCATGAACTGACATTAAGAAATGCTTTAGAAGTATTTTTTCATCGTCAGTTCATGTTAACCAACGTCGTTAACTAATGTTAACGAATGGAACCTTAGTGAAAAGTGCTACCAACATAACACACTGTATATCCATGTTTTATCCGGCATTGAGTCTTTTGGGATGCAAGTCTTTTTTGGGCTACAAAAGCTCTTAGTTTCTCTTTGTTTGAAGCTCACTTAAATCCAACTTTCAAAGTTTCAAAGGACAACCCGTAGTTAAAGACACAAAGTATCAGGGTCTCCTCGGAGCGAGACACGTCCTCAGAACTCCCGCCTCAGCAAGTGTCAAACCCCAGTGTACCCCACATTAACAAGGAGAGGGAATTAGAGACCACTTAAACGCTGTGTCAGGGAATTCTACCAACAGCTTAGGGGGCAAATTTAATTTAACAGTTCACCAAGTCCTGGCCTCCGTGCTGTGATAAAGGAATCTAATTGAGCCACCCAATGGAAAAATCCTCACCTGAGGTTCAAACAGAGGACTCGTGTGGGGGTTCAAACAGGTGAAGGGTGTTTGAGAGAGGAGGACGGTCGAATAGAAGTCCCGCCAAAGCTGATTAGTTGGTTTCTGATAGTTGACATCACCTGTCAGTGCGAGTTAAATCTGTCTCCTGGGGACCGTTGGGCTGGCATGGCTGGAGGACACAGCTTGTGCGAGTTTATTCTTAGACGCGTCTCTCAGCCAGCAGGGTTTCCAGCGGATGTCTATAGCGGCCTGTCATTTTTGATTCAGTGGGCATGAATGAAAATATGAAATATTGATTGGGTGAAAGACTAGACAACCACTCTGGTCATAAAAGGGTCTTGATCTACGTTTTGGATGATGTCGATGTAAATTAACTGAAGGGGCAAGTGTTTTTGGCGTTGATGTAGGAGTTTTTTTTGTGGTTCTTAATTCTTGGGAATTAAAGGGATAGTTCAACCCAAAATTAAAACGCGGTCATCATTTACACACCCTCAAGTCGTTCCAAACCTGTATGACTTTATTTCTTCCGTGGAACAGAAAATTAGCGAATTCTCGATTAGTCTGAACCATAGAGATGTGATTTTCATACCCATGATGTTAACAAAACCAGCATGTTGCTAACCAATCGTAATATTGCCTTCCGTGATTAATCATAATCATACGTGCCGTGCATTGTGATGTCATGAAAGCATCCATCCTCTGAAAACATGAAAAATAAATTTCAAATTTTCAAGCTTTTCATTCAATATTTTGTCAATATATGCTTGTTTTGTAAGTTGATAGTGAGTGTTCAGTCGGTGGCTAATGCTTTAAATGCACTGCGTTCAGCTAATCTTCTCGGAGCAATTGACGTGGGATATTTAGCTCAACTTATTAATGACTACTTCAGTGATAATGTGCCACCACTGAAACAAGATGGTTGTGGACATTAATGTTGCAAGTCTTGAACAATATTTGGGCATCGACACAATATGAAACTGTCACGACTGTATTAAAGGTATAGTGGAGGATTTTTTACTTCCGGGTGGATCACCTATACTATTGGTCCTCCTAATTGTCAATCATTCTGGTGAATCAATCTAACAAAAAAGTGGAGAGGGCGGGCCTTATCTAAAATTCGGAAAGATCCTCCACTATACCTTTAAAATGAACTTTGCTACTATAGCTGTGTTGATCACTATTAATCTGGCCACACATCCATGCAGGAAAAATCCTTTTCCTTTTTTATATAAACATGAGATGGGCAGTTTGTTATTTATTGTTATTATTGATATTTTGTTGGATGATTCTGCTACATGGATTGCTACATGTGTAGCCCTTGACCAATGACACACTTCTCAGACTGACTGCTAAGCAGAAAAGGTTGAACATATATTTTCCCTATAGATATCGGTTTGGACTTGGTGTGTGCCAAATTTGGTGTTATTACCATGGATTTTAAGTTATGTTTGCTAGGTGATTTTGTTTTGGAACCTTCAGAAAACTTTTCAAAATTGGCTTTACTGACTCTATCGAAATCCAACAAATCAGAGATATTTTTAAAGGTTTTTTAATGGAGAATGTGAAAATAACAAGAACTCATTTTGGAAAATTTGCTCATTCTGAGTCATTTTGCCAGCAAGGGTCACAAATATGTCCTGATTAGCTTTTTTAAGCAGCTTTTTTCCTTTACCAGGACATTGGATATTTAGCAGGAAAGTGGAGTGAGAGATATGAGGGAAGAGGTTCGGGACACACCTCGGCTCTTTATATGTCCTGAACCTTTATATGTCCTGAACCTGAGCTCTTTATATGTCCTGAACCTTTATATGTCCTGAACCTGAGCTCTTTATATGTCCTGAACCTTTATATGTCCTGAACCTTTATATGTCCTGAACCTGAGCTCTTTATATGTCCTGAACCTTTATATGTCCTGAACCTTTATATGTCCTGAACCTGAGCTCTTTATATGTCCTGAACCTTTATATGTCCTGAACCTGAGCTCTTTGTATGTCCTGAACCTTTATATGTCCTGAACCTGAGCTCTTTATATGTCCTGAACCTGAGCTCTTTATATGTCCTGAACACGACTGCCCGCTAACAAAACAGCTCCTTTTATACATTTAGCAAAAGTCTAAAGTATATATCAATGTACCATGGTACGATATATATATATCAGTAAGGGTAATAGCTTTCTGTCCCCTGCCCAATAATTTAGCATTGTTTATTAATGATCAACATGGACTTATCTTGCTCTCTCTGTTAAAGCTCATAACGCTCACATGAGTGATTCGGAGGCTTAGATTGACCTTTCAGTCCAATTGCTATCTGGTATTTATGCTCTGAAATGTTGCCTCTGTACTCTTCTAAATTGCTTTGTTCTTTTGGTTCCAAGGCCAAGTAATTCAGCCCTCTTCAGCCCTCTTCATCCCTTCCTCAAACCGAAGCAATTTAGCCGAGAGCGAGGCAGATTCTCCCAACACTATAATTGCTGTTTCTATTGAAACACCAAACCTTATTACTCTTCTCCAAATTACCACCCAACCTCCCCATTGTATTGGACTTTAAACATCTCACACAAAGAGAAAAACATGTGATCCACTGCTTCATCATAGCAAACAATGCATTCATTTGCTCCTGTTAACAAAACAAGTCAGTTGCATGGAAAAGTCTCTTTTTTTAGTCTCATTGTCGTGTTTGAGATGTCGCTCGCTGCCTTCGGGACTCCTCATGTGTATTTAAACACTAATATTGTGTAGACGTTTTTCCTGAAAAGGGTTCGTACATATTAATGCATGTTTTCATGAATCTTTTACGTGCGTTGCCATGCACTTTGCTTGTATGCCATTTAGGAGAACTGTAAAATCGAAAGGCTTTAATGTTTCATTTCATACCAGGAAATGAAGATCTGGGAAATGTCATTGTACTACTTTGAAGACATTTTAAACACAATAGGAAATGTAGAATTGTTTATCGTTAAACAGGATGGATTTCGTGATGCTCAGTGAAATGATAAGTCTTCAACAAGCCAATTAAATGTTGATGTAGCAAACACTGTGAACCTGACGGGAAGTCTCTGAGAGCGACCCACACAAACTCCCTGAGACATCCGCTAGCGTAATCAGCTTGTCTCTTCCATATGCCTGGTTCCATCAGGAGAGCATCCTGAGGCCCTTCCCAACATCTGCTACAAGCTTCTCTATTCACATTTTCAGCTTGTTTCTTTCTTTTTTAAAACATTCAGACAAAAACAAACCTTGTTATTTATGAAAACCCTGTGTTATTTCAAAATGACTCTTTCTACAGCACAGCATTTTAATATATCAGATAAATGAAGAGTTCAGATGCAAAAGCCTCTAAGTGCCATCTGAAATTTTCTTCTGGAATGATCATTTTTATCAAGCTCGTATATTTAAGTTCAGTAATTTCACTTAAATGGCAATGAAAATGGCCTATTAATTGTCATTGTCAAGTGAAATTACTGAACTTAAATATACGAGCTTGATAAAAATGATCATTCTAGAAGAAAATTTCAGATGGTACTTAGAGGCTTTTGCATCTGAACTCTTCAAATATATGATATGTAATTTAAATAGAATTTATAAGGTTACACTTTATTTTATAGTTTATTTGTTTCAGCGTAATTATAAATTTAAGTACTGAGTAATAATAATTAAATGCATGTACTACAGTGTCACGGCCGGCTCGCAAGCCGCGACAAAGGAGACAACACGTTGGATAATGATCAAAAGGAATAACATTTATTAAAGTAAGAATAAGTCAATCAGCTCCAACACAGGTGTAACTCCTCAGTCATCAATGACGTCACTCACCCTAACTCCATCCTGCAAACCAAACAAAGGAAAAACAAACAACCCACAAATATAACCCATACTGGGTTCATAACAATAGGATTAGAGTTTGTTTAAGGGTTGGTTGCATACATGTTATTATGTGTAATTTATAGTTATTCAATTCAAATTCAAATTCAAAAGACTTTATTATCTATCAACCAGTGATAGAAATTTGTCTTTGGTTAAACGGCTCACATATACACAGTACATTATTACTACAGTACATAACTACATGTAACGTGTAACAAGGACATATAGGCCTGGTTTCACAGACAGGGCTTAGGGTTTCCAACGTGATGGCGTAATACGTGGCGCGTCGCAGACCAGCACAAGACGAACAATTGTGGTTAAAAAGTATATACATTTTTTTATATATATAAAATGACAGGGCCCGGTTCCCCGATAACGCTCACTCTTAGCGCGCTAAGAAGACTCGAAAGCTATATCTTACCAAAGTTGTTTATGTTCCTAAGTGTGTTCCCCGAACTATACCTTAGAAAGCTGCTTGAGATATACCTTCTTATGTGCGACGTTACCGGGCGCTGTCCGTGGCGATGGTGCTGAATTGTTTGATATCGATGGCTCGAGAATCAATTATTCTCTCGTGCAGGGGCTGTTTATGTGAGAAAGTGGTGTTCTTTATTAAAGAAGCACTTCAGAAATAGTTGAAATTACATTTATTAGCACTATTGGATATTATAAAAAATAATCCAAACTATAATAGCCTATAATAGCCTAGCCTACATATTTTAAAATTGTAACATATATTGCTGCCACAATAACCTTTTCAAAAATTTTACGTGCTTTCTTCTCTTTCCCATTTTTGTTCGCTGAGGTGGAGCTGCGATGAAATATTGTTCTTGTAAACACTTTCCAGCATTTCAGTAATAAAAGTGTACATCTTATGTACGGTGCTCGGCAGTGATCAAAAAGGATTTAAACCGTGAATTTTGAATCTCTTCTTGTAAACTCAGAAATGTGGATTCAGACGGCAATTAAATTACCACACGACCTGTTTGTCAAAAAACCGTAGGTACTAATTTGGCCAGGGATTTTTACGTGGGTTGGGTGAGAAAAACACTGATATTATGGATTCGGACAGCACTAAAATCACCGACTTACCCCTATAAATGTTTAAAATACCATACAAGCCCATGAGAAACAATATTAGCGTCCGAATAGGACTTAACTGACAGTAGCCTATGCTTTCACTGGCCTTTAAAAGCGCTTTTTAATTAAATTAATAATATTGTATAATAATATAATTAAAAATCTAACAACAATCAGTGTAATGACAATTTTATTCTTTGCATGAAAACACTTGAATTAGCCTAATTGAACACTGTCTGGGTGTATTAAAACTTCAGAATTATATTTGTATAGACCTGCAACAGTGATAAGGTAAAGCTAAGAGTGGTCCAGACCAACCTTACGAAAGTGTGACTTACAGAAGATATACTTAGCGTACGAACGTGTCGGGAATCGTGCCATAACGTTAAGAGAGAGGTTAAGGAATAGGTTAAGAACTACTTAGTGATAAGAACGTTTTGGGGAACCGGGCCCAAATCGTTTCGCTACATAAGACCCTTATTTCTCGACTGGGATCGTGCAGAGCCCTTTGAAGCACTTCAGAGCCCTTTGAAACTGCATTGATTTGAACTTCAACATTCTGGTTGCCATTGAAGTCCATTGTGTGGAGAAAAATCCTGAAATGTTTTCCTCAAAATACTTAATTTATTTTCCACTGAAGAAAGAAAGACTTGGATGGCATTGGGGTGAGTAAATTATCAGGAAATTTTCATTTTGAGGTGAACTAATCCTTTAACCCAGGACTAAGCCTTAGCTAAATTAAGATATTTAAATAGCATTTATTACTTGCTATTATTCACATGCTACTGAAAAAACTACTTTTCTACTGAAATCGGGTTGTTTGGAGTAGTGGGTCAGTATCTTAACTCCTCAACCTTCTCCCTTTCTCTGGTCTCTCTCTTTCCATTGTAAATGTTACTAGATGGGTGTCAGTAATCAGGTGTCTTCATCAGAGACATGCTGCAGATAACACACATTCACCAATCATTCTGACTTTCAGCAGCTTTGGCACTGTGTCATTTGATGTCGCAGCAGCACAAGCCATTCCACCTGTTCCTTTCCTCAAATGCGTTTGTCTCTGATTGTCCATTGTTCGGTGACTTGAATTGGTCGTTCCATGATACTTTTATATTTTTTTAACTTTAATTTTCATATGTTCTTTCTCGTCAGATTGAACAAGACTATCATTGATTGCCCAGGCCCGGAAGAAACGCATCTCTAAATTGCAATCAGCTTTTTTTTAACAATCCCTACGAACTGATTGCATTCCAAAAAATAAATAAATAAATAAATAATAAATCATGCAGGTTTTCCTGTCAGCTGCTACAGTTATAATGTATTCTGATTTTTTTTCTAGTCCTTTTTGTTTCTGCCCTTGATGAAAAGATCCTTCCTGCATTTTTCACACATAACACTCTCTGCTGGTGACAGATAAGAAATATAGCAAACCATGATGTTCTTGAGAATTATGTTGATTGCTACCATTAGACAACCTCCACTCAAACAACATCTGGCCGGTCTGTCTCACTTCCAGTATGAATGATGGCTTGCTGCACATCTGAATGTTACGAATTTTGGGGTTCTGAAGCAAAAGTACACACTAGTCAAATTACAATTTGAACAATATTTGTGCAAATCCATACCAGTTTTTTGCTCTTTTTTAAAATCTAATGAGACAAATGGCAGCCTGTCACTAATGTAACAAGTGCAATGCTGTACTTGGTGAGTTTACTACATTACAAGAACCTTAGGGAGCTGGTTATGTGATGAAAACGTCAAAATGTATCTTGCACTAAAAGTTGTTGGTGTTTTACTCTCACTAGTGTTCATTTCAGCTGGAAAATGCAGGAAATTGTATGTATAGGTACGAGTACGAGCAAAAACTTAGGTACAGGCGTCTTTTTCCAATGAGCTTATGTTGGAAGGAATGGAAGTCAGTTAAACGTAAAATCGGTGAAATGAGACAGAAACCATTTTTAGGGTAATTTTAGCAAAAGAAGCAATACAGATACCACTCAGATACCATTGTTGTCAAATATTGCAGTACATGTGATCTGAAGTATGTTATGTAATTTTGTCAGACAATAGATATTAGCTTTGTATTAATAATAGGCACTTTTGATTAAATTAAATTTTGAATCCTTTGTGACTCTTTTGTTTTGATTTGGTGGAATCAAACTGGCTAAGTCATCGAAATTTCAGTGGTTTGACACTAGAGACTGTTGATCTCAAGGTAAACCCTTAACCCTTAAATGCATGAATGTTTTGCCAATCATTATTACATATCCGGGTCTTTAGTGACCCGGATCTATATCTAACACGGATGGATCTCTACCTGTCATGAATATAAAACTCTCCTGATATTAGAGTAATAATTACAGAAGAATAAAATAAAGCATATTTTGTTAACTTTTGGAGCTTGGAAGGGTTCAGTTTGGTATGTTTTATGCCATCATCACTGTCCTCATCAGAGCTCATTTCCCAGTACATTCAGCATCTGCATCATATTCGCCATCTCAAACATATTCTCAAAACTATCGTTTTCAGCTTCTTCAAAATCAATATTTTGATCACTGACAGCTTCTTCATCAGATCCAGCATCAAGTGACAGAGACACTAATATTTGACTGCGTTCAGTACTTGCTCTGTAGTAAATCACTGAGTCATTTCAAGTTTTGCTGATGATTCTTCCTATTCTTTTGTTTTCTGCCTCAGTAACTATGAGTGAAATATCACTTTATCATTGTGTATCAGACACTGTCACTTTTTTTTCTTGTTATATTGTTTATAATGAATTGATTAAGGAATACTAAGAAGGTTGATGTGTAACTTTAAAAATGAATGAGGAGGAGGAGGGTAGTGAATGACGTCGCGGGTCACTAAAGACCTGAGGTATGCTTTTAAGGGTTAACCACTCTCAAGCGATATGTCCTGGTATGTGTCTTAATCGCTACAGAGCTATTGGTTCAATTGATTCAGAGTTTCAAAAAGCTCAGTTTCTCGCATCGCTATTTTGTATGGCCTATTGTCTACATATAAAATGGCTGCCAGCCAAGTGAACCCTCATATCTTTGCAAACCTGTATGGCTTTCTTTCTTTTTCTGTAAAACATAAAGGAGATATTTTGAAGAATGTTGGTAACCAAGCGGTTTTGGTTACCATTGACCTCAATTGTATGAAAATTCTTCAAAACATCTTTTATGTTCCACAGAAGAAAGAACGTCATACAGGTTAGGAAGACATTAGGGTGAGTAAATGATTAAAGAATTCTCATTTTTGGGTGAACTATCCCTATAAGGAGACTTTGGAGAGTCTGTAAATAGCCTAAAATGCTGCACATACAGATATTAAAGTAGTTTTTTTCCCTGTACTTTCTGGTATTAAATGAAACTCTTATATATGCTCCTTGGGATTGTGGACAAATAAAGGTATCTGAAAATAAAGGTTATTTATTGGCATCAATGATTCCATGAAGAACCTTTAACATCCATACAGTCTTTCCATAGCAAAAAAGGTTCTTTATAGTGGAAAAGGGTTCTTTAGATGAATGTTCTTCAAACTAAAAAAATTGCTCTTTTGAGAACTATTCACTGAAAGGTTCTTCAATTGCCATTCAGTTTTTAAGAGTGTACCTTTAGTAACAGCCTTCACATCTGAAATGTGCACATGATACATGGTTATATATGGGGATGTTTTTAAGGCTTTGAATATCTCCCTGATAAAATGCACATTAGTTGGGAGAACATGGAGGTCCAGAGGGATCTTATAGATGAGAAGGTAAGGTTTGAGATAGTGAGTAAATGTCTAACAACAGAGGTTCTGTGATGCACATCCCTTCTCTACATGTTATTTCCTGCAATCACATGAATAATTTATGCTCTTTTTCATTCTCCGGTCTCTTTTCTCTCTTTACAGCTTCCTTCGGCAACATTTCTTAGCTCACTATCCTTTTGGCAGCTCTCTCGTCTTCCCGGCGGATACAAGAGGCCTTGTTCCTGCTACAGACAGACAGTCAGAGAGAGAGAGAGAGAGAGAGAGAGAGAATCTGCCTGGTGGTGGAGCTGTAGAGGAGACTGTTAACTCCACACCAATTTAACAGACAGGACCATCTTTTTATGCAAAACTGGATGGGGTTTCAAAGACTCAAAAGGACAAAGTTGGACTCTAAACCTGTAATATAGTGATAAGATTCAAGTCTCACGTCATCTCTACAAAACCTAGACAACCAAGCAGAGCTCTGTCAGACAAGAGTAAGGACTTGGATTGGATCAAGACCTCTCGAGAAGTTGATCTCAGATCCAAATCTCAGATCATGTTAAGGGAGCATTCCCTGAGGTTTAAAGTGTACAGTTGTCTGATAGCCCTGCTCTTTTGACCCAGCATCACTTGCTCAGAATGGACGTAGATGCAGTGCTGAATAAATCCTGTTTCTACAAGTGTGGGAACAACAGACAATTCCTCCTCCTACCTCTCACAATAGATTGTATCATTCCATTTGCAGATGTAAGAAAGAGAATTACATGTAGAATAGGGCATGAAGTTTACCAACATTTCCCCATTCCTGACTTCTACACAACAGACTAAAGGGATGTTCACACTGACAAAAACAATGATAACATGATCTGAAACTGGATATTGACTGTGATTTGTGATTAATGATTTGTTTAAAAATGAACATTGAATGTTAATTATATCAGATGTGCACACTTAAAAACCAACCACCATTTTTATTTCCTTCTCAGGATGTTATTTTGCTTTCTGTGTTGTTCCTGCTGTTACCTTCATGAATGCACTAAGTTATATTTTTGATTTCAGTGTCATGTTGAAATCTTGCACACAATGTAGATGTTCAGGTTTTCTCCTAATATATCAAAGAATCCGAATATGAATATACCTTTACTCTAGGAGTTACAGTATGTGTCTAGATCATTGTCACTCATAGAAGTCCCAGTTGTCCTCCTTTACAAAGCAATAATGTAAGGCGCTGCCACATGTCTGCATGGCTAGACCTGTTTTCGAGTAGCTACCTTACAATCAGAATCTTTAGGTCTGCAACATACTCTACGCAATCAAATGCTTCTAGATTCTAGCTCAATTTGGTGTCTCGTTCCAAGATGAAGCAATTCGTAACTCTGCAAGTATATTCAGTTTTGTTTTGTTTTTTCAGGTGAACTATTGTAATGACAGAGCAGTAGATTGAAGAGAACACCAAATAGTTGTTGGGTTTCATTAGATCGGTCACCGGGATATTTAACCATGTTGGTTTTTGTTGGTTCAGTATGAACATGGCAGTTGTGTTTCCCAACATACTAAATCCAAAAGTCAACTTTAAATGATTGAAATGTCGCTGGCTGTGTGAACTAGCCTTTTAAATAATGAGGTTTGTTATCATCAAGAACGCAAGAAGGCATGTTAAGTATTTTCTATATTTCCTTTGTTATGATAAATGACCTTTTTTGGAGAGAATAAACTGTAATTCTTTCCATTTTGTGATTTTGCCATTAGTTTGGTAAAATCCAGAATGCTCCACTGAACTTCACTGTGATGCAGTAGCATGTTTGTTTAGGAGGCTCGAATGTTTGTCTGTGTTTAGAGAACAGGGCTGAGTTACAGTAAAATCTCATTTTCACGAAGCAGTTGGAATCTCAGAGTGATTATCTGATGCTCATGACACCAGTCATTGTTCAATGCCTTTTCACAGTGTACTCAAAGCTGATGGAAATCTGGCCAGTTGACACAAACCAGTTCAGTTCATCCAGGTTAAAAGTGTTTATGTGGGACTGTCAGGCCGGAATTCTCTCTGAAATTGATTTGACATAATAAAAGATGGTTCTCCAGAGTGTTTTGCTGATTCCTGCATCCTGACACACAAGCATTTTTTCTCTCCAGACAAGCAATGGGTTTCTTTTCAATCTTGTTATGCAAAAATGAGGGAAATTAACATTGGTTATGTAATGACCTGCTACCAACATGATTATACAAGACATGGTGTGGCAAAGACAGATGTACATGTGTGTTTTGGAATAAAGTTTTAAAAAATAAAGATTTTTCATATGGAAATTTTCTCTTTCACAATTGATTGAAACAATTATAGTATGGTCATCCAAATGCAAAGTTAACTGTATTAAATATATTTAAAAAAATAAATATGCATCTAAATTTTAAATCTAAACATAAATCTTAAATATAAATGTATACTACTGTTTTAATTTAAAAAAGTTTTCGAAGTCTCTTATGCTCACCAAGGCTACATGTCTTCGATCAAATCATTAATTGTCTGATTTCATCTGTGTTTTCCCTGTTTTGTCTTAGTTTGAGTTTTCCTTTGTTTGTTGTCATGGTTTTTGATTTGGCCTCATGTGCTTTAATCCCCATTTGTTTCAGCTTATGGTTGGTTCTCGTCTATTATGTTGGGATGCTTTATCTCCTGCTCTTTCATGGTCTCCAGTGTGTTTTTTGTTTTGGTCTTTTGTAAATAAAATTGACTGTTGCAAATAGATACTGCTTCTACTCTCCCTTCCTGCAACCAACTGTGACAGAGAAACTGAACCAATTTGATGGATCTAGCAGCAGGAAGGATCCTCCATCTCTCACAGGGGGATTGCTTCCTCGAGGACCACACTCAGAGATTCTTAGATCTGGCTCACCTCATTCGTTACCCTGATGACAGCCTCTGTGTTTTCTGGGCAGGACTCAATGTCCAGACGAAAATTCGCCTGCCTGGAGATGGTCCATGCGGGACGCTTTGTGAGTATGTGGAATGGGTGCTTTTTCACTGTGGATCCCCCTCCACCGTTTGTGAGAGAGAGGAGGGTCCCAACCCTACAGCACCCAAACCAGTCCCCACTTGTCTTTTAGAGCTCATCCAGTCCCTCGCCATGCCCGCCACTGACCTAGTGCTAGAGCCTACAACCACCATAGACCCAAAGCCTGAGCCAGTGCCAAATATGGAGCCAGAGCCAGAGCCAGCCACAATGCCCGTCCCAGAGACAGAGCCCGTCGCCTGGTACATCCCGAAGCCTGCACCCACATTTTGGTCCCTCCCAGAGCCAGAGGTTGAGGAATGGCTCATTGACTTGGAGGACACGGAGCCTGTCACCTCCCTTCTGCACACCCTCAAACTCCTTCACCCTTCACCGGTCCTGACTGGTTGGATGATCTCTCTATTCCCAACCTATTCCCTGGCCCTTCCTTTTGGTCCTGCACAGTAGCCAGGCTCCTTCATCTCCGCTAGTCCCAACCAGCAGCCAAAATCCATTATCTCTGCTAGTCCCGCCCAACAGCCAAGCTCCTTCGTCTCCGCTGGTCCCGGCCAACAGCCAAGCTCCTTTGTCTCCGCTGGTCCCGGCCAACAGCCAAGCTCCTTTGTCTCTGCTGGTCCCGGCCAACAGCCAAGCTCCTTTGTCTCCGCTAGTCCCACCCAGCAGCCAAGCTCTTTTGTCTCCGCTGGTCCCGCCCAACAGCCAAGCTCCTTCGTCTCCGCTGGTCCCGCCCGACAGCCAAGCTCCTTTGTCTCCGCTGGTCCCGCCCAACAGCCAAGCTCCTTCGTCTCCGCTGGTCCCGCCCAACAGCCAAGCTCCTTCGTCTCCGCTGGTCCCGCCCAACAGTCAAGCTCCTTTGTCTCTGCTGGTCCCGGCCAGCAGCCAAGCTCCTTCGTCTCCACTGGTCCCGCCCAACAGTCAAGCTCCTTCGTCTCCACTGGTCCTGCCCAACAGTCAAGCTCCTTTGTCTCCGCTGATCCTGGCCAACAGCCAAGCTCCTTTGTCTCCGCTGGTCCCGCTCAACAGCCAAGCTCTTTTGTCTCCGCTGGTCCCGCCCAACAGCCAAGCTCCTTCGTCTCCGCTGGTCCCACCTGACAGCCAAGCTCCTTTGTCTCCGCTGGTCCCGCCCAACAGCCAAGCTCCTTCGTCTCCGCTGGTCCCGCCCAACAGTCAAGCTCCTTTGTCTCTGCTGGTCCCGCCCAGCAGCCAAGCTCCTTCGTCTCCACTGGTCACGCCCAACAGTCAAGCTCCTTTGTCTCCACTGATCCCGGCCAACAGCCAAGCTCCTTTGTCTCCGCTGGTCCCGCTCAACAGTCAAGCTCCTTTGTCTCTGCTGGTCCCCCCCTGCAGCCAAGCTCCTTCATCTCCGCTGGTCCCGCACTGCAGCCAAGCTCCTTCGTCTCTGCTGTTCCCCCCCAACAGCCAAGCTCCTTTGTCTCCGCTGGTCCTGCCCAACAGCCGAGCTCCTTCGTCTCTGCTGGTCCCACCCAACAACCAAGCTCCTTCATCTCCGCTGGTCCCACCCAACAGCCAAGCTCCTTCATCTCCACTGGTCCCACCCAACAACCAAGCTCCTTTGTCTCCGCTGATCCCGCCCAACAGCCAAGCTCATTTGTCTCCACTGGTCCCGCCTAACAGCCAAGCTCCAAACTCCTTTGTCTCTGTTGGTCCTGCCCAACAGTCAAGCTCCTTTGTCTCCCCTGATCCCGCCTAACAGCCAAGCTCCAAACTCCTTTGTCTCTGTTGGTCCTGCCCAACAGTCAAGCTCTTTTGTCTCCGCTGGTCCCGCCTAACAGCCAAGCTCCAAACTCCTTTGTCTCTGTTGGTCCTGCCCAACAGTCAAGCTCCTTTGTCTCTGCTGATCCCGCCCAACAGCCAAGCTCATTTGTCTCCACTGGTCCCGCCTAACAGCCAAGCTCCTTTGTCTCCGCTGGTTCCGCCTAACAGCCAAGCTCCAAACTCCTTTGTCTCCATTGGTCCTACCCAACAGTCAAGCTCCTTTGTCTCCGCTGGTACTGACCAGCAGCCAAGCTCCTTCGTCTCCTCCTTAATCACTGCTCCTCATTTCCTCGGCTCCACCATGGCTGGTCATTCCTATGGTCCCTCATCCCACCATGGTCCATCATCTCCTTGGCTCCACCTCGGACTTCCGGGCCTGTGGCTACGCCTGGTTCCTCTAGTCCTGCAGCTCCACCAGGCTCCTCCATCTCTTTGGCGGCTCTGTTGTCCTCGCTCCCACCGGTGTTGCCTCAGGCTTTCCAAGCCCCGGGTTCCGCCTTGCTCTATGGATCTCCTGGCTCCTCCTGCGGCATCACCCTGTCCCTCTGGCTTCGCCTGGTTCTCCAGCCTCCCTGACTCTGACTCGTTTGCCCTTTTCCCTGGCTCCGCTCTGCTCATCACCACCCAGATCTCAGCTGTGGGCAGCCGTTCCTCCGTCATCATCAGGGAGAGCCATAGCGTCCATTCAGAGTCTCCTTGGACTTTTCTCCTTGCACCCCTATGGACTTGTGTTACCGTTTAGCCCTCCTTCCCACCCACAGAGTTTTTGGTAACCCTCTCCTCTCCACTTTGGTGATGTTTTTGTTTATGGTGCCAGGAGGTGCCTACTGGGAAAGGGTGTAAATGTCAGGTTTTATCTGTGTTTTCAGTTTTCCTTTGTTTGATGTCATAGTTTTTGATGTGCTCTCATGTGCTACACCTGTGTCTAGTTAATCATGTTGTTATGTTCTGTGTATTTAATCCATGTTTGTTTCAATTCATGGTCTTGTCTCATCTGTATTATGTTGGGTTGCTTTATCTCCTGATCTCTCCTGGTCTCAAGTGTTTGTTTTCTTTTGTAAATAAAAGTGACTGCTGCAAATAGATCCTGCTTCTTCTCTCCCTTCCTGCAACCAGCCGTGACAATAATATTTTGAAATATTATAAAAATGTGTATAATGTGATTATTATAAATATTATAATATAAATGACAAATATTACAGTTTTCTGTTCGAATATATTTTAAAATGTAATTTATTCCAGTAATGGCACAGCATTATCAATGTCACATGATCCTTCAGAAATCATTCTAATATGCAGATTTTCTGCTCAAGAAAAATTTCATGTAATAAATGTTAAAAACAGTTGTGCTGCTTAATATTTTTGAGGAAACCATTAAGGACAATTAGTCCTTAAATTTGAGTGAATCATTGAATCATTCACTCAAATTCTTTTTCAGCAACAAGACATTTCATTTGTTCGTTATCGTTAGTTCATTTTGTTTGTTTGTTTGTCACTCACTTCATAATAGTTAAATAGTCATATTTAATTAAAATAGTTATTTCAGAAAAAAACATTCTGTGCATGAACGAGAGAACGATTAATCCATTTGTTCAAAAACACTGCTATGTTAACAAATGAAACACTGCCAATGCCCCATATTATAGCACTGTTTTCTGTTTTGACGAATGCTTTGATTTAATACAACTTAATATAACATTGCATGCATCAAAACAGAAAAAGCTGATCTTCACCATCAGAGATTTTACAAGTCCCGCAGTGCACCGGTTTCCCATCTCTCTCTCACATCCACAGGTGTTCTGTCCGCTTCTGCTGAGCAGAATCTCTTCGAGCCAGTGCAGCGCAGGCTGAGATGGAGGGGAGTTAGTCGGCATGCTATTTTATTCATGAGGGTCCTCTGAGCCGTGTGTCTGAATACCTCAAGCTTCTCCTGGTCACACTACAGGAAGCTGATTCACTTCAGCAGGCCCACAGTCAAAAAGTATACATGCCAAGGGTGAAAATATTTATTTTAGCTTAACTATATCTCAAACCTATTGTCTTTCTTGTTGCCAACTTTTGTCTTTTTCACTCTCTCAAAACCAAGTGAGCTGCCTTGGTGGGTTAAATTAATACAACTCAAATGAATTATTTATCCTGACTAAATCAGCCAGAGTAGGCTACACTGGGCTACATCTACATGTGAAAATATTTTTTTGCAGTGACACCGTGTTTTAAGCAGGACATAGAGTATATATCACATATAATAAAAAGTTAAAAACTGACTGAAGCTACGTAAGGTCATATTAAACACTCCCCTTCTTTTGTGTTTCAGTTAGCCTTCGCTTAGCACGCTAACTGCTTAGCCCACTAGCTTAACATGATTGATGCATTGAAACCTGGCTATGATGCCCAAAAACACTGTTTAGTTAAGCAGCCCACTAGGTTTTGAAATTCAGCCATTCTTTATGATCTTCCTGAAACTCCTCCACATTCCTTTAATCACCAGTTTATTTCCCACTGTGTGCATCTGGCCCACGTCCATTATTTCTCCCCTTCTCATTTTCATGTTTTGAAACCACTTCTAAAGCCTCTCGAAATCATTCAATACTCAAAAGAGCTGTTCAGTTTGTAAGCTAAAACGTGTAGCAAAATTTCCATTTTCAAGCAATAGTTCCCTAATGAGTTTTCAATGGGTTTTTAGAATAAATTACACATATTCATACCTCGAATGTGAAGTTCCTGACGTAAGTACTTGACGAATTGGACACAATGCTTATGTATCAGTTTGTTAGCAACTTATCCATATCCTTTTACAGAATTAGCCTTCCATGTTGTCTGGAAGCCTTCTGTCACAGGAAAAAAGTTTCTTTATTTGTCACAATTTTTAGAAACATCTCTTGAGTTAATGGTAGCGTAGGCATTTTTTTTGGTTGTTTTCGTTGTTCCTCCTGAACCAAAACAGTGAGCCTATGTTGCGTTCACGCCATGTCGTAACCATAGTTACAAGATGGCAACGCATGACGTTCTTCCCGGAGCTGTTCACGTCCCGATTTTTGCGTTTCTATCTTTCAGCGCTATCAACGGCGAAATTAATCTGCAGCAGGCGGGTGGTTCAAGTAAGAGCTCTGTAAGTTGTTTACGTCCATTATTATTGTGCTTTGAAACATGAGGAAATTTAACACCGTCTCTCGTGGCACTTTGCAAACTCTGCTGTACATGTCCATGCACTTTGGAGGAGGCGTGGCTTTGGAGACGCTCTGAAGGGAGGGTGGATCTCATGCTATTGCTAGCCTGTCAAAATTGCCTACCCTACCTTTAAAGTCAGAATTGTGAACTTATATCGTGCAATTCAGACTTTCTCAAAATTGTGAGTTTATAAAACACATTTCTGACTGTTTCTTGCAATTTTGCAACATTTTGCAAATCAGACTTTTTTTGGGGAATTCTGAGTTTATAACTTTCCAGTCTGACCTTTTCTTGCAATTTGAGTGTGGCCTATATCTCGAAATTCAGACTTTTTTCTTGGAATTCTGAGTTTACCGTTTGTCTCTTTTAAGGGGAACCTAATTTTGTTGATGAAAGGATCTGTATGTATCCCAAAATGCATATTTCTTTTGAGAAATATGTCATATTAATGAATGAAATCACATATTACATTCACAATGTATAGTGAATATTTAGTTTACAAAATGCATTTTGTGATCCAGACAGACCCTAACATTCATGAAATAAAGCAGATCACCTGGCCTGGATTGGTCATTGGCGCATCAGAAGAAATCCCAGTGGCCTATAGTGACGGATTTGGCTTTTTCCCACATGTTTTCATTTATTTAATTACTTGATTTCTGAATTCGACATTGATAATAAATCATGAATCTGTAGACTTACAGCCATAGGATAACTTTCAATCTTCACACATTCAAATTTAACTCTTTGGCTCTAAGAACCAATGAAGGATTTCTTCTCTTTCAGTGAGAGGGACTTAGGGTTTATGAACCCAAAGAAATTCTTGTGTGTATAATAAGTATAAGTTTTGAATGTTCTAGACTTAAAAGCTGTTTTATGGCATCAGAGGACATTTGCCAATTCTCACATTTGCCATCCACATAAACACACCACAATACAAACTTCTTAGGCCATTTCTCCTCATATTATCTCTCTTTCACCACCTGTTCCCTTTTCCCCTACAGGGAATATTGTCAGCCCGACGTCCTGAGTGACTGTGCAGTTCTGCGACAGAGAACAGACCAGTGCGTCTGGCACGCACCTTTGTGTCTCTGAGTGTCACTTGTGGAAGCAGCTGTCACACACACAGATAATTAAAGAGAGGTCGATCTCCACCGCCACCTTGAGAGGCAATTACCACACAACATGGAATATTGCAGCCGCATAATTATCTGTGCATTTGGAACACAGACACACACAAATGTGCACATTATAAGCAGCCCGTGACATTATGTGACAGTATCTGACAGCGCTGGGGCTCGGGGGTTGTGCCTCATTGGCTGCCACATGGCTTAACCAATCAAATGCTGACAGTACAGAGGGCAGTTTGAGCCGTGGGACACTGTCCAGAGGGTACTTTGTCTGAAAATATTTTGCCTCAGAAATGCAGCAATACAGTGTGTGTAGCCTTCAAGTCATGTCCGAATTAATGATTGTATATGAGTTGCACATGAGCACCATCACAGCACATCAGTGTCGTGATTATCAGGACTAATGACAAGAAAATGAAAAGTACAGCACTTTATTTCACAGTCCTGTTCTCCATGTACATACTATGTACTTAATATAGTAATTGCAATATCTGTGTGTAGTAAAGGTACTATCCCGGAACCCACCCCTAAACCTAACCTTTACCCATAGTTACCTCATATTACCCAGTGCTTTCTTAGGCAAGTACATGTACTGTAAAATAAAGTGCAACCAAAAGGAAAAATGGGTCCCACTTTATATTAAGCGTATTTAACTACAATGCACTGACATTTAAATTAATCATTTAAGACAATGCACTTATTGTGTACACGTTTTTATATTTGAAAAATGCCTGCATGTAATTAATTAATTCTGTAATTACATCAATAATGTAATTACATAATTACATTATTAATTATTGTAATTACATAATAATTACATCAATAATTTCACTCTTAACCCACCCTTAAACCAACGCATTCCACTAAACCTGTCCCCATACACATATCCCACCTCAAGTGTCTCGCAATACAACATCAACATTGGACCGAATTATTATTATTTTTAATTAAGTGCATAATATTTAAAGACACATAATATAAAGTGTGACTGAAAAAAATCTTATGAACATTAAAACATATGTGCCAGGTTCTTAGAAATGTACTCTTTGTTTGTTTTCATGTTCACTTTTATACCATTTTTGAGAAAAGTTTCAGTTTAATGACTTGTGATGCAACGATAAAGGAAAACGTAGTAACATGTTTCTCTTCTTTTCTACTCATTAATTACACCTTACATCTTCCTGTTTTTTCATCAGGAAGTGAAAAGAGAGCAGCATAAATCCATGTTAAGGATAGGCTACTTTAAAAAGGGATGTAATATGATTTTCTGCAGGAAAAAAACATGTTTGAACCAGCTTTTAGCAGGTTTCAGCTGGTCTATATGGTGTCCCAGCTTGGCCAAGCTGGTGTTCAAGTGGTTTAGCTGGTCAGCCACCATCCAAATCCTCCATAAAACCAGCAGTCAAACCCCCGGAACAGCAGGGTCTACGTACAAATGCTCTGTGCTATTTTAGCAAGGCTTTCCGTGTATGTTCTCTTTCATTATTCACAACACCGTCTGTGACGGGGCAAATTCAGAACTAGTCAGGCGCAGTGTGGACGCATATGTATCTCTGTCAGTGAGCTTGTGACAGCAGCATTTATTAGAGATCCCTGAACTGCTCCGCTATTGTGATATACGACTGCACTCTCCCCTGGGTTCTGTGCATGTTGTGCTCCACAGAACACATGTTACACACTCCATCTATAAGATCTGTGTGATCGATCATCACTGTATCTTTCACACACACACACACACACACACACCTCTCCCCTGCAGTCACTGGGCCGTGACTCAAAGGTAAGTGAACACCTGATGGTAAACTGACCAGTAAGTGTTGAGAAATCTGCTTAATGGTGTTCAAGATCTATGACACAATTCTGCTTTATCAGCAACACACAAATCTATATATAAGCAGATTTATGCTCTGTCAGTCCATATTCAACCATAATCATTAATTTCAGCTGCATTATATGATGGGAAAACGGAGATAAAGAGAAAGAGAGAAGTGTGGATTGTAACACGGTATATATGCAGTTTATATAAATATATACTGGTATAAGATTTGAATGTTCTAGACTTAAAATTATAAGTATATATATATATATATATATATATATATATATATATATATAGTTTTACAATTATTATTAACAATCATTACAATGAATACATTAAAATGTAGCATAAATATGTATTAATAATATTAACATACATAAAACCTATTTATATAATTAAATAGGTTTTTAAGAAATATTTGCATGTATATACTATATGTATATATAATTTATATTATATATAAATATTTTATATATAACTAACACATTTTTCTTAAATATATACATGCATGTGTGTTGTTGTTGTTTTCTTTTACTTTTTTTGTGTGTGTATTTATATGTACAAAATAATTATACACAGTACACACACAAACATTATGTAAACACCAACTTTTATTTTGGAAGTGATTAATCGCGATTAATCGTTACTCAGCACTAAATTGTAAAAATATATTGTAAAACTAAACAAAAAAATATTTAGTTTTATATATAATACACATCTACAGTAATCAGTGTTATTACATTATATATATATATATATATATATATATATATATATATATATATATATATATATATATATATACACACATATATATATATCAGTGTGGGAGAGGGAAACATTCATGAAATGAAACACTTTCATTTCAAAAACTTTGCCTTGGTCAAAAATATTATTAACTAGCATTTAATATTGTTTTGCTGTTTACTTTTTTCACACAAAAAGTAGCTTGTGATCAAGCCATAAATGGTGGACCCCCTAAGGATCCCAGACGAAGACCCCTGGAAAGTGAATTGATGTTGATAGATGAATCACAGACTCTATGCAAACTGGAACGTCAGCGGAAACCCAACGGAAACTGCTCTACCTTTGAACTAACAGCTCTTCATAAAACAAAAATAGCAAACACACTGCCAATCTCAGCAGCAGAAAGACATTTCTCTCCATGTCCTCTGTTATTCTTGGATTTCAATAGTGAGTTATTCAGCGCCGGAGCAGTTTTTCACACAGCTTGCTTTACTTCATTTCATGGCCTACAAGCAGCTGGACTAACATATAACCACAGGGTTATGGGAATGTGTCCAGATGAGATGAACTGGCCATTATGTAAGAGTACTTTGTAACCCTGTTTGTAATTTCAGAGTAGGTCGGCCTTCACCAGTCGCTAACACAGGGTTCATGTGCTTTTTATGGCCTCTGGTGGATATAATTCAAGGCTTTGTTGAACCGTTACATACGATTTTCTGTAGCTGACTATCTCTGGACTGTTATAGCGAATTGTGCTGAAATGACTGATGTATTAATAACATACAAAAGCCTACAGGATTTATATGTGCATTATTAAAGTCATGTGATTGATGGTTTGAGGGACAGGTCTGTCCAGCCCACAGACGTGTTAAGTGCTCATCGCCTGTTATCATCTGTCATAAACTCATCCTATACTGTCAAATAATCCTGCACTATACCGCTGACTAGTGGACACTTTTATGAGAATGAAACGTACACTGTAAAAAAAAAAGTTGCGGCATTAAATTTTTAAGTGCAATCAACTTGGATGTTTAAGTCACTTCAACTTAAATTACATTAAACTGACTTAAACAACGAGTTGAATCTTGTATAACTTATACAAAAGTTGAAAACTGCTTTACTTAGATGAGTTAAAGCAATGTAAAATCATACGTTGACATTAACTTTTTTTTTTACAGTGTATGAGAGAAGTGAAAGAAGAAGGTAATGATGGAAAACCTCTTTTAGTAAATTATAATGTATTAACTAATGCTGTAAAAGATAAGATAAGTAAACAGAGCATGTTATCATGCAGTCCAAGAGCTTTTCTGCCTAATTAAGACTTTAGGGTGTTTTTGAGGTTACATTTGGACAAATAATCCATTTGCAGCCAGTATAAAATAAGAATTCGTTTCGAAATCTCAACAACAGCCTCAGAAAAGCAGTCATTTGCCTCCCCCTCCTGGTGGGCGCAGTAATAGTAGCTAGTTACATTACGTCATGGTGTGAAGAGGAAAAAAGAGATGGGTCAAAGTCTCTACTAAGCCATTTTAAAGAGCCCGTGACGTGTGAAAAGTGAGACCTCAGTTGCTGTTTATTTAGAAAATATAAAAATTAAAAAAATAATAATTTGAGGCTATATAGGTAAACTAAAATAATTTGAGAAAAGTCGTAATTTGTTAGCCTATTAGTTGGTAAATTGAATTAAAAATTACAAAAATTATATCTGTTTTATTTTGACAAGTTCAGAGACAAAAAATAGGCTACGTAATATTTTCAGAGATGCGACGTCATGTTAAGAACATTCTAAGATTATTATTTAGGCTATTTTGAACTGCACAATCCCAGATAATTACTGGTTAAGAAAATACATTTTTAACACTATGGGAAAACTCAAAAGTATGATTAAAAAATACAAATATTTTATCCAAAGCAGACGACGTCATATAACGGTGAGAATATTCTCGTATTATTGCCTTAAAACTACGTCATCTTTTCTGAAACCTCAGAATCGCACCGACTACGTCATAATGTTTAGACCATTATCAAATGATGTGTACGAAAGCTACATTGTAGCCGAAGCCTTTTCGTCATAACTGAGCGGCATGACGTCGAGCCGCATCAAACGCTTCCATTCAGGCAGGGGCTTTATTATGCAGAAATACCAAAATGATTGGCCTGATATCAAAATGAGTGATCATAAATAATAACGCGAGAGTTTGCAAGTTGCCTGCCGACTGTAGTCACAACTGTCAAAGGCAGCGGCGGCGGCGGATACGCGCGTGACCCAGCACCCATAGCCTACTGTTACTGTACACGGTCGCGGAGATAATATCCCTATCAAACAAATACACGGAATAATCCCGAGGTAAGGACAGGAATCGCGGGGCTGCGGCGAAACTGCGCGACGCTGTGCCTTCTTCTTCCCCTCCGCTTTTCTTTCCGTCGCGTTCACTTCTTCCACCCTCGATTATACTGCACTAAACATATCCCCGTGCCTCCTTTAGCAACAGCGCGAGGTTTTTTTTTTTTTTTTTTTTTTTTTACTCCTCCTTCGTATTAAAGTCGCCATTTTGCTTCACTGCCTATGAAAGCTTCTTGTATTTTCATATTTTTTGCCGGCGTTTCTGCGTATTTGTGCGCGTGCTTTTGAGTTGGATTTTCATACGAGAGAGCTCGTGGATTACATTAATGAAGAGGGGCGCCGAGTGCAGTCTGGAAACACGGTGAAAGTGTTCGGCTTGTGGGCATTTGCATCAGCTTGCTCTTTTTTTTTTCTTCTTCCTTCACCTTCTTCTTCTTCATCATCATCATCGGACACGCACAGCGGGGGCTGTGAGTTTGGCTACCGACCGTAACGCCCGTCTGTCCGTGACCCCCCGCGCGCCAGGTGTGTTTGCCATGTAAAGTCAAGCAGCGCGACGCGAGAGTAAAGGCTACAGCCTGACCCCACGTGGGTGACCCGCTCACCCGCTCACC
>NC_137139.1:12838222-12888222 GCF_949319135.1 Squalius cephalus
GACTTTTTATCACGCAATTCTGAGATCAAAATTTAGAATTGAGAGATGTAAACTCGCAATTGTGAGAAAAAAAGTCAGAATTGTGAGATAAAAAAAATCACAAATACCTTTTATATTTTTTATTCTGTGGCGGAAACAAGTTTCCATAGCTAGGTGCCACTATAGTGTTGCAGTACCTACATACTTCACTTTAGAGGTGCACTATGGAACTTTGGACTCTTTATCGCCATCTCTGTTTAAAACAAAAAACTGACAGATCCCAACAAAATCCAATCCGACAGCTCAAGTAATAAATCATTATTATAAGCTTACCATAGTGAATTGGTTTTAAACACTGTTTTTTTATGTACATTTTCAATGAAAAAAAAAAACTTTCATAGAGCACCTTTAAGCAAAATTTAAAAAGTGATGATTTTCGGGGCTTGTTATGCAATGTAAGTATCATAAAGTATTCAAATTCAAATACATAACAGGATACGATGTTATTAAAGGCCAGACATACAATACAACTGTTAAAGTGTTAAAACCCAGTTCTAGAGGGAGAGATATTCTGACAATAAGGAGCTATCACTCATATCCAGACCACTAATCTGAGGCACAATTAGGCAAATGTCGTAATACGTATATGTATTGCTGTAGTTCTGGTCCATTCACTCCACTAGCGCTGCTCATCTCCGTTTTACGGCAGTTAAGTGTTTTGAAAGAGAACCAAAGGAAGTTCCATATTCATGATTTTTGTTGTTGTCTCTATTTGGCCAGCATGGGCATTATTAGTAATTGAGGCTCTCTCTGGTAACCATAATTTGATAGGCTTTAATGATAATGGATTTTTTTGCTAAATGGAGAGGCTTATGGTACTAGAATTATGTAATTCAGCTGTTCCATTTGTTTATCATTTTGGTAAATGTAAAATGTGCCAGCTGTAGCATGCAGTTGTAGTTAGTAAGCTAAATTTGAGCTAGCACTTGTGAAGCAACTGCTATGAACATAAAAATCCCATAATTCTTTGCTCAGACTGAAGCGAACGCAGCCCGTCTTACTGGCAGAAGTCTGGTGGAAAACAAACTTGGCGCTGACTCACAAGTGAGCTAGGAGAATGATATTTGTGCCGGGCCACGCTGTTTGAATTTTACTGCAGATTGTGAAGAGCATTTTATTGCTTTCGCAGCGTCAGGCCAGACAGTGTCTCTGCCGTAGAATATTTATCGCTGAGTTTGCAGCCTCTATCTGCTGAGCACCTCTCCTCGACACAGACTACATGTTCTAAAGCAGGTTTCTAATGCATTAATTTAACACTTACTGGAATGGATGTCGGCTTTTGTAGAACAACAATCTGCCGTTAGTATTTCCACCGACCACTGAGGCAGAACTGAATCCCGTCTTTACAAAAGTAAGTGACAGGGAATTGATTAAGTGGGTTAGCGGGTTAATTGATCAATTGACACGTTTTATTTTCTCATCAGGGCTTTTATTGATGGCCTTTTTACAAGCTTAGATCTTTTACAGGAAACCTATCATGAGTGTTTTGTTCTGTGCATTTGAGGCAACAACAACTGTTCATCAAAATGATTTACATTATGGAAAATGGAGAATTTCTGTTTATTTACATATTCTTTTTGGCTTCCTATTTGTGGCCTGTGGTTGGTGGCTACTGTGTTTAACTTGTAAACAATGCGTCTGGAAGGAATTCAGATATAAACAATAGTGTTTTTTTTTCCTAGCTGCGGTTGTGATGTCACAATGCCACCGATTAGTCAGTCGAACCCGAAGCATTCATGCAAGCCTTCATGGGATGTGGGTTAACCCAAAGTGTCGTTCATGAATTGAACTTTGTGTGTGAAAGCGCGTACGTGTTTGTGAGAGAGTGCATGACGACTTCTGCCAAGGGTGCGAGACAGTTGTCTGGTCTTAGTCAGTTAGATGTCGGCAGCTGAAATGCACACTTGCAGCTGTTTAGTTTCTAATGTCTTGAACGGCTTTATCTTCTTTAAAGGGGTCATATTCAACACTATTGCAGCATGTTATATTTCCCCTGAAGTCCACTTGTAATTACAGAAGAGCCTATATTAGTTTAGGCTTTACCAGCCTAATATTGGATTGGATGTTGATAAAAAAAAGATAAAACTTTGAAATATTAAGTCAATTTACCTGTGACACTGTTGGTTCCTGTTGAAATTGCAGTGGTGTAATGGTGTTGCTGGATGTGCTATATTTAGAGGCTAACCAGATGGAGCTATTTATCTGAGAACCCAATATTTAATAACCGATAACAAATTGAGTGAGAAAGTTTGAATATTTGTAAACGTCTCAGGTTACGTATGTAACCCTGGTTCCCTGAAGAGGGAACGAGACGCTGCGTTGAGACGCTGTGGGAACGCCCCTGTGTGATTGCGCGTGAAGCATGTGTATAATCAGTCCAATGGTGTGACAAGACGTCATAGGTGGGTGACGTCATAGACAAGAAAACTATAAAGCACACCTGAAAAAAGAGCACGCTAGCTTCTGATAGGCCAAAGCAAGTCGATCACAGGCACGCAGGGAGTATGGCAGGGCGACGCAGCGTCTCGTTCCCTGTTCAGGAAACCAGGGTTACATACGTAACCTGAGACATTCCCTTTCAAAAGAACTCGAGCTGCGTCGAGACGCTGTGGGAACACTATAGCCACGACGCCATAATAGCAAATGCCTGTTCTGGGTGAAATCATTGCGTACACTAAGAAGCAAGCACCCTAGACCCTGGAGTGGAGCCTAGATCCAAGTCGTAAAATCTAACAAATGTATGGGGTGAGGACCAGCCTGCTGCATCACAGATGTCATGAAGGGAAACCCCTGATAATAAAGCCTTTGAGGCAGCCATACTCCTGGTAGAATGGGCCCGAACAACCAAAGGTGAAGGCTGATCAGCCGCTTCATAAACAAGTGAGATAGCCTCAACTACCCACTTGCTCATCCTCTGCTTGGATGCAGGGTAACCTTTTCTTGGTGACCCGAAATAGACGAATAGTTGATCCGATTTACGCCACAGGGCAGCTCTGTATGTAGGCATCCAAAGCCCACACAGGGCAGAGTAGATTAAGTTTTTCCTGATCTGGTGTATTAAACGGTGGAGGACAGAAGGCCTACAGCACTATCGGTAGGGACCTTAGGAATATAACCCGGCCGATGGTGAAGAAAGGCTGTCAATTCAATTCAATTCAATTCAATAAATTTATTGCCATGTCAACAAGTTGATAGGAATTTGTCTTGGTACAACTCTCAGACGTAAATAACCTAAAAGACAAACATCATAAGTACAAAAAAACAGACAATGTTCACCAACAATACCCAGCAAACAGTAGGACATTAGACCAAAACACAGCAGAAAAAAGACAATACCCCTCGGCAGAGAAAGTGCACAGTGCATACAGTGATAAAGTGCTGCTAGCAGTCAGTGCAAGTTAAGATGTCTGATAGCCAGAGGGTAAGTGCTGTCTCTGAAACGTGATGTAGAAGTCTTAATGCTCCTATATCTTCTTCCTGATGGAAGCATGGACCATACCAGGTGCAAATTCTAAGCATGAAGGAGCAACCGACAAGGCTTGCAAATCTCCAATTCTCTTGAAAAATTCTCTTGAAATAGCTAGAAATAATAGAAGTAGAAATAAAGTTTTTAGTGCAAGGAACTTTTCTGAAATCTCTTCAATGGGCTCGAAGGGAGCAAAAACCAGGCCTTCCAATACAACGGCCAAATCCCAAGCCGGTGCTCTAGTGCGCAGTGCAGGCCTCAGCCTCAAGGTGGCACGAAGAAAATGAGAAATGAGAGGATATTTCCTCAATGATGCACCACCCAGAGGAGTGTGGTAAGCCGATATAGCCGCCACATACACCTGTGGTTTTCACAAATGAGAGCAGGTTCACCCTGAGCACGTGACAGACAGGAAAGGGTCTGGAGAAGCCGTGGAGAATGTTATGCTGCCTGTAACATCGTTCAGCATGACCGGTTTGGTGGTGGGTCAGTGATGGTCTGGGAGGCATATCCATGGAGGGACGCACAGACCTCTGCAGGCTAGACAATGGCACCCTGATTGTCATTAGGTATCGGGATGAAATCCTTGGATCCATTGTCAGACCCTATGCTGGTGCAGTGTGTCCTGGGTTCCTCCTGGTGCACAACAATGCCCGGCCTCATGTGGCGAGAGCATGCAGGCAGTTCCTGGAGGATGAAGGAATGATACCATTGAAGGGCCACCACGCTCACCTGACCTACATCCAATAGAACACCTCTGGGACATTGTGTTTCGGTCCATCTGACATCACCTGGTTGCACCTCAGACTGTCCAGGAGCTCAGTGATGCGCTGGTCCAGATCTGGGAGGAAATACCCCAGGACACCATCCGTCGTCTCATTAGGAGCATGCCCCGACGTTGTCAGGCATGCATACAAGCACGTGGGGGCCATACAAACTACTGAGGACCATTTTGAGTTGCTGCAATGAAATTTCAGCAAAATTGACAAGCCTGCTGCATCATTTTTTCACTTAGATTTCCGGGGTGTCTTTGAATTCAATCCTCTGTAGGTTGATCATTTTCATTTCCATCAAACGATGTGGCATCCTTTCGTTCATAATACATTACCCAGTCCATATTAGTATAGATATCCAGCATGATATTTTTCCCCATTGAGATCTGATGTGTTTTCAAAGTGTTCCTTTAATTTTTTTGAGCAGTATATATACTGTATATATATATTGTTTCTCTTGTGAATGACAGACAACACCAAATAGACAGAGACAGTATACAGAGAGCGCTTGCTGAAGGCACAGAAGCTAGCGTGGTCTGTTTCCAGGTGTGCTTTGTAGTTCCCTGGTCTATGACATCACCCGCCTATGACGTCTCGTCACACCATTGGGCTGATTATACTAGGGCTGCACAATATATCGAAAAATTATCGCTATCGCGATAATAGCATATGCGATATCCGTATCGCAGAGAGGTGCGATAAATTGCATTTATTTTATGTGTCAAGCATTTGTGAGTGATGCATGCATGCATAGGTTGTTTATCCAAATTCAACCAATCAAATGGGGCCTTACTATCTTTATACCCGCCTCCCCAGTAGGTGCTATTATGATATTGGCTAGATCGGGCCCAAAGGGGAACCTAATGGCGGGAGTAGAGACAAGCGAGGAAAATGACAACAACGAAGAACCTGTGCCTAAAAAGAACTGTACGTCTGAAATATGGCAATATTTTGGCTTCAATAGAGAAGACGTGTCATAAATGCAGGTACTGTGTAAGGGGCCGTTCACATCGCGTCTAAAAACGCATGGAAAGCGCGGCTGCACCGCTATCTCCCTCGTTCCACAAGTGTTTGCGTCTGTCGTTGCTATGCAACCATGACCTGCGTGCGGAATTCTGAAAAGTTGAGATGTTCTCATCTCGTCGCGGCATAGGCAGGCCTGGGAAAATGTGCTTCCATTTTGAGCGCGCTTTCCGCGCGCCTGCATTTGAAATAACGAATTTGCACGTGCAAAAGACGTGATATGTGAACATAAGTGACGGTGTCACTTAAGCCTGGTTCACACGGCAGGATAATTAGGCCGATTTTAGCCCCGATTCACCCCTTCCGACAATCTTAAGGATGCTCCGATTATCGTAAAATAATCTGATCAGATATTCCTGCCGTGTGTGGTGTGTTAAGACTGCTCTCATCTGCTCGGAAGGACGTCGGGACCGCTCCGATCTCAAATCGGGGATATCCAACATTTTGGATTTTTTTGCCCCGATTTCTCCTCATGTGTGGTGTCCCCCGGGGACAAACGAGCACGCAGCCTGTGGACTGTGGCGTGCAGCCAATCAGAAAGCGAGGTGACGAGGTGGCGAGGAAGCACCGGGAAACAAAATCAAAACAGCCGGCGGCATTGCGCACCCGAAAGTCCGGTGGACGTCTTTTGATAACGTTTTTTTTTCGGTTAAAAACAAACTACAAACTATCGCCACTGCATCCTCTTGGTCCATAGGGCTGTCACTTTTGTGAAAAAATCCTGTTCGATTTTTGAGACATAAGTGTTCATTGAATCGATTGTAAAATCGATTTTCCATGTCTAAAGACGTTTCCATTTTAAACACCAAATATGGTCAAATCCACGGACAACTAACAGGCATTAGGACGAACGTAAAGAGGGCGCTTGAGATACGCACAAGTCAGCAATACTTCTGATGATTTATTGGCGTGAAGTTTCGTGCACAATGACAAACAGGAGTGCAACATTCTTGAAAGCTGAGTGGACTGCCATAACATCAATGAAAAACATTACTGCAGTCTTCAACATGTGTTTACGATTAGAAATGTCAAACAAATTTCGCTTACGTAGGCAATTGTAGACCGTAGCCCGAATCTGTATCTGTTTGCATGAGACTGTCTGAATACTGGCAGAATTCACATTTTTATAGTAAAAAGAGACGCATTATGCAGAAGTATAATTTGCTGTTATGTGTGTTTGTCAGAGCCTGCAGTTGCTGTGTGACGCGCGTTCGCTGCGGGCGTATCGTGACGAGCTGGACGCACTCCGAGAAAAGACCGTTAAAATCGATTCCCTATTTTCGTTTTCGAAACTTGTGTTGGTTGGTCCGATCGATTGTGCAATCGATTTTCGAACGTAAAGCGACAGCCCTAGTCCGCCATGATTGTTTACTCTGAAGTCACGTTTGATCTCGAGGGATTTTGCGAGATTTCCGTCTGACCTGGGAATGCTCGGGAGTCAAATCGGTTTGTGTGTGATATGTTGATTTTTCCGTATGGCTGCGCACCACACACTGTACGACCAAAACTGTTAGACCCGTGATTTTTTATCGCCGTGTGTGGGGTCTCTCAGGTTTGGAAAATCGGCCGGTAATTTTAAAATCGTCCCGTGTGAACCAGGCTTAAGTCGTGCCGAAAAATTTTGGCCACGTCGAGAGGAAACTAATCTCCACAGTCATCTGGAACGCAACCTCAGGGAGCTATATGAAGACTTCAGAAAGTGTAAGCCCAAATCTACCAAAACTGCTAATGAAATGCCAAGTAACAATAACAGAGTCTCACAGACAACCATTAATCAAAGTGTTGCATGTGTAACGTTAACTCCTTATGAAAAAACTGAGATATTCTTCTGAAGATCAGAAGAATATCTATTAGCCTACCTGTTTATTTTAGTATGATCATTACATATATAAATGGGAAATTTTTTTAATAAAAATAGCATTTCTCTAGGGAAATGTTATATCGCAAGAAATATCGTTATTGCAATACTCAACAACATCGCATATCGCATATTTTCCCAGTATCGTGCAGCCCTAGATTATACATGTGCTTCACAACGCAATCACGCAGGGGCGTTCCCACAGCGTCTCGACACAGCTCGAGTTCCCTTGAAAAGGAACAATGTGATCAGTCTCTTACAAGTCAAGATTTGTACTTATAGTATATTGTAGTGTTAGTCAAAATTTACTGCATCAAAACAAAGTCCAAAGTCCATTTCCTCTCTTTGACTCTTTGATTTTCCTACTGTATTTAAAGGGGTAGTTCACCCAAAAATAAAAAAAGTGAGTGTCTTTGTTCCATGGAACACAAATGGATGAATTTTGGATAATTGTACTGGTCACTCTTTTCCATGCAGATGAAATGGTGTTTGAGCTAAAGATGCACTGATCGCGATTTTTCATGGCCGATTCCGATTTTTTTTAACAAGCAAATGGTCCAATGGTTCCAATGTCCCGCCTCTGGCCTTTGTTAACGTGCTGTTTATAGTAATATTTCCACACAAATTACATTTTGGGAAATGATTGCAATGCAGTTTGTGTACAAGTCTGGAACAGAGGTCGTTCAAAATAAAACAAAAAAACGTCCAGTTGCCGATTGTGTGTTTGGAGCAAAAACTGTCCAGTTCCGATTGATGGCCGGTTGACCAGTGGCACTAGGGGTGTAATGGTACATGTATTTGTCCCGAACTATCAGGGTAGTGCATACAGTCAGACGGCGAATACAGTCAGTCACAGGCGATCCACACTCCAATCCAGAAGGGGGCGCACGGGGTAATGCAACGCTGTTTGCTAACCCCCACAACAGGAAGAAGACCAGAAGAAGAAGAGCGCATGCGCTAATGAATTGAGCGCTTGAAAACAAAGTCCACTAGATAGTGCCCATGCGCCTAATGCGTCTTTTTGCTCTCATGGACAAAGGAGTTTTATTTTTCATTATTCTATTTAATTTGTCCTTGTGTTACACAAGATGCTTTTCAGTTTTGTAGCTGATTGTGACCAAATACCATTTGTTTTTTATCAGCCCTGCAAAAAATATGACCTGTGCAAGAGTGAATTCTGTTTACTGCGTCCTCAAGGGGGACTAAATGCCGCTAAGTGGGACAAACTGTAATTTGCACTTCTGTCTGTTCAAAATAAATGAAAAGAAACCTAGCATTGTGGATTTGTTGCATATTACTAGGACATTGGCTGTTTATTAGTACTTATAAAGCACATATTAATACCATATTCTACATCCCTTAATCCCTTAATATCTTAACTTAACAACTACCTTACTAACTATTAATGAGAAGTAATTAAGGGTTTATTGAGGCAGAAGTCGTAGTTAATAGTGAGAATTCTGACCATTTTTCCTATTGTACCGAACTCATGTTGAACCATGACCCCAAAACCGAGGTATGTACCGAACCGTGACTTGTTACACCCCTAATAAAAGTTGCCCATAAAACTCAACTCAACATTCCAAGTGCTCTGGATTCATACAGTCACTTTCTGTGAGGAAGAGAATGAAATTTATATTCACTGAAAATCTTCTCCATGATATACAGTGGCTATATAAAAGTCTACACACCCCTGTTAAAATTGCAGTTCTTTGAGATGTAAAACCAGGGACGGATTAACGCACAAGCACAAGACCGGGGATGGGGGATCAAACAAGCTACGGGTGGGCCCTGTTGGCACCCGAACCCCAAAGCTGAACGAGAAATCGGAGTGGCGCACCCCCCTGATTGAACACCCATAATCCATCCCATAATCTGTTTATTTGTGTGTTATTTGACCTTTGTTGGTTTGAATATTGCATTAAATGTGGAAAAAGATCTGACATGATTTATCTTGGATTGATTTTTCACATAGTACACTTTTTATAGCCCCTGCAGTACCTTCTACTCTACTTGATCAACATTTTCTCAGTGTCTTTAGCTGTTCCTTTTTGTAGGAAAACTAAAGAGATTTGTCTTTTTCGACAAAAACTGTAGGAGTTCTTGAGAACGGAGGTAGGCATAAAAACATTTTGACTAATTTCAGCCATTCTGTTTTGTATACAGTGTGAATTGTAGCAAACTGTTAAAGCCCACAAATGCCCACTGGGGAATTGCTGTCTTTTCATTATGTACTTAGCTCTTGCTCTGCTCCCATTTTGCTTGAGAAAACATATTTTCTGAATTATATTACCCATTAGTTAGAAGATAGATAATAAAACACCCAGTGGCAACTGGAAATAAAACTAAAATAAAATGAAAAAAGAATGTAATGTACTATAAAAATGAACTGGTTAAATAAAAGTAAAATAAATAACAATAATAATAATTGATTATATAATTAATGTAGAAAGTACTGAATATGACTAAACCCAACCTTTATTGCAGTGAAAGGGATTTTTTTAGATTCAGATTACATAGAAATAGTAACTATAAATGGGACATACACTGCAAAAAATAATAATTTCTTAATCAATATTTTTAAATACAACTATGATCCACATTTAAAATATTTTACATTTTTCACAGAGGAATAACGGCTTGCAGGCCTTTTTCAGTGTGTTAACCAATATTTTTGTCTTGTTCTCCTGTAAAAATATTTAAACATTGTTAAGATAGAAAGTTACTAGAAAAGCTTATTTTCTTGCTTATTTTTTCTATACATTGGATTAGATTTTTTTTTAATGAAAATAGCTTTTTTAATATAAAGTTTTTTTTTAAATATGCATGAACATTTCTTTTTTGTTTTGTTTTACAGTGTGTTCACTTTTTGCAGTGTGCGTGAATTGTACTGGCCATTAATAAAATCCCTGTCGTAGTTTTCCTCCCTTTCCCCTTCTTTATCTCTGAAACGATTTATCTCTGTCTCTCTCTCCTAGCATTAGGAAAGCTTCCCCGTTGGAAAGCTGAATGATCGCAGTGCTCGCCGAGGCATTGGAAAGCCTTTGGCAACAGCTGTGTGCAGTTGGCCAGTGCAGCTGAAATAGGCAGTAGGAACAAATAAGGTCATTCTTACTGACTGCTGTAATTGTAGTGAGCGCAAAGCAGACACGCTTTTTGACTGTGTGTCTTAAGACCTTTTTGTGCATGTGTAAAATATGCCTCTGTGTAATTGGCCTCTTTCCTGTCAGAGAGGCTGGAAAAACTATTACACTGTAAATGAGAGAATAGTTTCATTTTTTGGCTTGAGGTTAACTCACAGTTAAACATCAGTGCATTTATTTAGGAAAACATGAAAATTGAAAACATATCAGTCTGAAAGTTAGATAACACTTTCCTTAAAGCCTTTATGTATAATGCATTTGAGCATGTATTTTTAATGCATTTATTATACCTTGTAATGCTCTTTATAATGCATTGTATGGTCTCATGAATTATTGTAACCAGTCTTATTTTTAAGATATCTAAGCACACTTTTCAAGCAGTAAATTTAGCAGAAATAAGTTAAATATTCAGTAAACTCTTTTCTATATTAAAACATTTTAAAATGCAAAATTCCTGTGATCAAAGCTGAATTTTCAGCATCATTACTCCAGATCATGTGTCACATGATACTTCAGAAATCATTCTAATATGATGATTTGATGCTCGCCTTTTCTTATTATCATCAACGTTGAACAGTTATGCTGCTTAATATTTTCTGGCATCACCAAGGTATTTAAATAAGTTAACGAGCGGTTGTACCTAATAAAGTGGGTTGTGAGTGTAGCGGATGAATTCAGGGTGAGTGAGACACTTTTTGCCATTGAAATGACTTGGAAAAAGTGTCCCAATCAACCTGAATTCACCCCTATATAAAAATATATAAAATTAAAAGTAATTGGACACTTTCTGGGATGGGTTTCCCAAAAGCATCGTTAGCCAACTATGGTCGCAAATTCCGTCATTATCAGCATAGTTCAAGGAGTCGGTGTTTCCCCGAAACCATCGTTTTAACAAATAGAATGGTAAAGTTGTGTGGTCTGAACGACAGCTCTCGACCTGTGGTTAGAAGCAGAGTCTTGTTAGCATGACATGTGGACTCAATAAATCCTTATCTTTAGCCAAATAAGCAAGCTATATATTTCATTTAGAATACATATAGGCTATATGTCATTTACGTCTTTTAGTTTGTCAAGAGATTTAAAGCCGCGGTTTTGAAGTCGCATGTGCGAACGTGCTCTAGTAGTAAGAACGAGCCTATGATTGAATATGGAAATAAAGCAAAATAACTGAGAAAAATGAGAAATAGTCCTCAGATGCCAAGTCCGTAATTTATAGCAAAAAACCTAGTATTAATTCGATCTCAAACGATTCATTAAAAGAAGTTATTACTCCACCAAGTTTGTGACTTCATTAACCAACGTGGTTGAACGAGAAACAGTCGTGACTAGCTAGTTGTTTTCTTCAACGTACTATGGTAGTTAAAAGGTTGTTCACCCAAAAATTTTCATTCTGTCAGTAATCACTCACCCTCATGTTGTTCCAACCCCGTAAGACTTTCGTTCATCTTCAGAAATTAAGATATTTTTGATGAAATCTGAGAGCTGGCTCACTCCTTCATAGGCTTCTAGGTAATCAATATCTGCCATCCCAGAAAAGTTTTTAAAGACATCGTTAAAATAGTCCAAGTAGTGGCTCAACCTTAAGTTTATCAAGCGATGGGAATACTTTTTATGCGCAAAAAAACCCCCAATAATAACAACTTTATTCAACTATTAATTTTCTTCTGTATGGGCCTCTGAGTGAGTTCACGAGAGCGTCACGACGCATGCGCGAGAACTGAGAAGATGGGTCTCGATGTAGTGTTTAAAATGGTTCTAAAGTGTGCATTTCCTAGATGTCCGAATCGTGAGAAACCAACGAGAAAACGTAAAAGTGCCTTACCAGTGCCGCAAAATGAATGGCTTACCTTTCACACTTTCCCATCAAATGATCGTGAGCGTCATCTTCTCAGTTCTCGCGCATGCGTCGTGGCCCATACAGAAGAAAATGAATAGTTGAATAAAGTCGTTATTTTCGGGGGGGTTTTGTGCACAAAAAGTATTCTCGTCGCTTGATAAACTTAAGGTTGAGCCACTGTAGTCACATGGACTATTTTAACGATGTCTTTAATAACTTTTCTGGACCGGCAGAATGAAATTACCTAGAAGCCTATGAAGGAGTGAGCCAGCTCTCAGATTTCATCAAAAATATCTTCATTTGTGTTCCAAAGATGAACAAAAGTCGGGGTTGGAACAATATGACGGTGAGTAATTACTGACAGAATTAAATTTTTGGGTGAACCAACCCTTTAAGCAGCGAGTTACGTCATTGTACTGGAAACGCACCTCTGGTTGTCGAATCTCTGCATCATGTCCATAATTTTTTTTTCATCAGTTTGTTAGTCGCCTAGTTGATAAATGCAGCAACCGCTCTTTTATTAGACGGCGGTGTTGCTGTGATGCTGATGCTGTCAGGTGCCAGGCCGCCAGGGATGATGCAGCTCATCTCTGACCCACTGCATAGCGTCCATCTGTTCCATGCCTGAGCAACGCCCATTTCACAGCATTACTGAAGAGAGCTGCTAGGTGTGAACACAAACAGTGGCACATGCAGAAATAAAGTTTGAGTGTGTCATTTTCAGCCTCGTATCTGTCCATGCTCTCTCTTATCAAAGCTTAATGTGTGTAGGCTTAGAAACTCTGCTGAAAAATCCAGCATTGCTGGTAACCTGCCTATGGTATGTTTTGGTATGGGATGCTGGTTGCTGGTTTGCTGGTCCACCGTTAACCAGCCTGGACCAACACAGAACTCATGCTGTTTAATGCTGGATTGTTTTAGCAGGGAATGTATATCACACACAGGCGTCACGGCACCACATTTTAGGGTTATCAGTGCAAAATTGGTGCTTACCCACTTTCAAATTCAAGTGTTGCTCCATCAAGTGTTAAATGGCTTAAATCTAGGGTTTAAAACACATTAACCCAATCTGAAAAACCTTTTTCAGATATAGCTAACTTATTGTATTGAACTACAGGTAATGGTAAACTACAAGTCAATTTCTCACACACAGTAAGTGTAGATATTGATTTTTGTCTTTTTCTTTTGTGCCATAAAATAGATAGTCCTTTTATCCTGTATCATCAAGTCACTGTCAGACTGTGGACATTACATCTTGATGACAGATGCGATAGTCCATCAGATTCACATGATCATTTTCTTCCTTTATCTGGTAACCCATTATCCCTGAACAACAGGGTACTGATAAGATAGAAATGATTTAACCACTCTGCTACTTAGCATTGTTTTATTTAAAGAGGGACCTAAAATTGTATGTTATCAGCAGAAAAAGGCCATTCTAAAAATCATTTCAGTAGCTTCCGAGGCTTATGATTCAGCCTGCTCCTAGATTAGTGTACAAGGGCAACATTTTCCTGGAGCATTATCAGCAGCAGTGAATTATGGGATGCTGGGACTGCCACAGACTTTTGGCCCTGTGTCAGCAGATGATAGCTGGAGATTATACCCAGAACAAGCTCTGCAAGGCCAATGATGTGCTGGAGCTTTATGGAGAGTAGTTTAAAAATCGATTCAGACCTTAAGAGTCAGTGCAGGGACCTTGAGTCTAGGGAAATGGATCCTACCGCTTTTCTTTGCTTTTTTTGTGACCCCGCACACACACACTCCACCCATTTCCACTCGCTCAGTCTCTCTATTGCTGCAGAAATCTGAATCCATTCAGAAATTCAGTTTGCTCTGCTCTTTTACTCTGGCTCAGTGCAAGTTTGAGTGAGTCATTCGAGTTTGGCTTGCTTGTTAAAATACCACTTGCTGGGCTTTTTTATAATATCATTTTACACTTAATAAATTATATAGCATATATTTACTCACAAGGAATATTCATAAGACGAATAAAGACAAATTAAGTAACAGTGTAATTAAGCAAAACATACTTGTAATCAAAATTTTAGTTAAATGTTTATAAAATGTTGCCAATATTCATGCCTTATTAATTCATATTAGTTTATTTTACTGTAAAATGGCATATTTTTGTTAAAACTAGCCTCTCTATCGCCATTTTTGTTTTAAAATAAAATTGAAAGCTATTGGGGAGTGAGATGTTCTTCGGCACTGTTACTGTAATCGTCATGTCGGAGTGGATCTGTCACGTTACATCAAGCCCCACTGATAGTAAGAAGAGTTTCCAATGAAATTAAAGTCAGAAAGAAATCATCTGAGCAAGCAAGTATCATACTGTATCTGCAGCTGTGGTTCGAGTTTGTTTTGATCACTTTTCCCTTGTTGAATTCCAGAATTTGAAGTTTCTTAGTTTTGGCAATGGAGGATTCCTCAGATGTTAAGGAGGGTCGCTGTTTAGAAGTGTCCATGTTAATAGATATTTTACGGACACATAAACACAAGATTGAAAGACAGAAAGCTGCTATGGTAGGCCTAACGTTGTGAATTGGAATTTTTTATATATATTTTACTTCAATAATATAATTTAGTTCATATTTAAGCACAACATATTCTGTAATCAGCTTTAACACAATATTTCTTGATTATGTACCAAATAAGATTCATTAAGTTCATTTAAATCTTTTGAAAACAAACTATTGTAAAATTTCAATTCATATGATGTTGCAAATCGACTCGCATTTGGCACTTGGTGAGTGTTGATTTTAGGTGGTGGTTCATTTTTGGCCTTTAGAGTTGTAAATAAACTTGTACATTTGTACATTTGTTGTAAATAAAGAGCAAATTGCACAAGTTTAATGTTGGAACAGACATTGTGCTGTCTTATTTGTTAATCAGGTGTAAAAGAGTGGCTTCTAGATGAAGGCTCTTTTCTATTTTGGATTTGTCTAAAATTAGCTGGGAGCTGTGATGCAGTCTGGGAGCTAAAGAGACAGGAAAAATGACAGAAAACCTGAGTTTAAATTAGTTATCTTGAAGCAAGAAATCAGTTAGCTATCTTAAAAGTACTTTTGTCTTTTCCCATCGCATAAATCTTTTATAAGTCTTCTGTATGTGGGTAAAAAGAGTAACACATAAAAGAGCAATTCAAAACCATTTTCATTTTAAATCAGAATCAGAAAGGGCTTTATTGCCAAGAGTGCTTGCACACACAAGGAATTTACCTTGGCACTGAAGCTTCCAGCGCACACACATAAATATAACAAGACACATAATAACATTTAAGAATGAGAAATATAACAAAGTGTAAAGACAGATAGGTTTATTCAGAATAAACATTTACACATATTAACATATTTACAGTATTGTTAATAATACAGAACTAAATGAATTTACAAGGATATTGCACAAAAAAGTGGGGTATTGCAAGTTAAAATAGGTTGTGGCCGGGGTAAGTGGAGTCTGTGATGATTTTACCTGCCTTTTTCCTCACTCTGGAAGAGTACAGGTCCTGGAGGGTGGGCAGGGGGGCATCAATAATCCTCTCAACCGTCCTGACTGTCCGTTGTAGTCTCCTGATGTCTGATTTGGTGTCTGAAGCACAACAGACAGTTATAGATGAACACAGGACGGCTGAGTAGAACTGTGTCCGCAGCTCCGGTGGCTCAGCTGGTGAAGGAAGTTCAGTCTCTGATGGGCCTTTTTCACAATGGAGTCAATGTGAGTGTCCCACTTCAGGTCCTGAGAGATGGTGTTGGCCAGGAACTTGAATGACTCCACTGCTCCTCGGTGCCGCTCATGATGGTGAGTGGGGGAGTGCTGGGGTGTTTCTCCTGAAGTCCACGAACATGACTGGTTGTTATGACTGCACCAGATAGCCAGTTGTTCAACCTCTTGTCTCTATGCAGACTCTTCATCATCCTGGATGAGGCAGATGACTGTGGTGTCGTCTGCAAACTTCAGGAGCTTGACTGAGGGGTCTTTAGTGTAGAACAGAACAGAACAGAAACCGGTGTGTAAGAACCGGTGTGGAGTGCTGTCAATACAGAGAACAACGACAAAAATCGGTGTTGCCTACACCGTGTTATCCTCTTTTTAAAATTTGCACCCTGTTGACTTCAATGGGGCAAGTTTTAAACCTGCTTTTAGCCTCTTAACATCCTTGATGTGTCATTACAAGTGCCCAGCCATGTGAGTGATTCCTTCGGAGTGAACGCGGGTCAATCTGACTGCAGTAGATGTGAAAGATATGAATAAAAATTATGTTTATTCAGCCAGCGCACATACCTGTATTTACATCCTGTTTTCGGTCGAAGTCCATAGTAATCGATTGTCGAGTTCACGCGCGTGATCATAGGTACTAAACCAATGCGCGTGAACTCAACACCGATTTTTGTCGTTGTTCTCTGTATTGACAGCACTCCAAATGTAATAACCGGAGTTCTCCTTTAACAGCCAGGGAAACTGACTAGGGAACACAGGAAATCGGGAAACAAAGAAATCAAACAGAGTGAAAACAAAACTAAAGCAGGACATAAAAGAGCATAACTGTTACACCCTTTTGTAGAAGAAAATATTTTCAAGCCCCCCACCTGTATGCACCCTCAAAAAGACACTCACACACACACATGACCTTACTTGCAAAATTCTATAGGATTTATTTGAAACATTGTAATTTATACAGTATTAATGGGCTAATCTGTTTAGGTCTGCCTCCTTGTTACACATCACGTGAGTGACAGCGGAACACCATAAATGAGAAAGAGAGAGGAGAGAAGTGATCGGGATTTATGACTGAATCATTCGCCAATCTCTGGCCTGATTGGTGAATTAATAGTGTTTTGTTTTACACTGTGTGAGTGTGACCAATAAGTTTGACTGATATAGCATCTCGGATTGTTGTAAAGTAAATAAGTGAACACGTGAATGCAGCGTGAACTGAATACAGGGAAATACATGAATCACCTTCATTTTATGTACAGTATGAATCGAGATATATTATACTGGCTGCCATCCGTGTACATCATTTTATCATCACATCATTCACATCATTTTGTGCCCTCGTAATCTTTAAACAAAATAACTCCCCCTCCATCTTGAAGCGGCATCTCTTCGCTTCTCTGATGATGTGTTTACTGGCGTGGTGTTTACTGTCACTCACATGAGATCAACCAATAGCAAAACACAACCATCCATTCAATTCCACATGGACAAAATCAAGTCCCGCCCTACATCTTTACTCGTTCAAGAAGCCGTTTCAAATGGATATACCTCACAATAGGGAAGAAAAGACTGTTGTAACTTACTTTTCATGCTGACTTTAATGTGAATACAAATGCATTTTTTTAATTAAATTTAATACAAATTTTAAATGTATAAATGTATAATTCATAAAGAATAAACATACATTTAAAGGTATAGTGAAGGATTTTTCCGAATTTTAGAAAAGAACCGCCCTCTCCACTTGCACATGCGCAACACTCTACCTGCTCCCGAGAGAGAACGCCTATTAAACGTGTGCGAGAGAGCATGCACAAGCCCAGTTCTCCTCATGCATGCTCTGTTTACAATTTGCTGCCGGCATCGCTCATACATGCTTACTTGCAAGTTTACGGCCTTACATAAACATGTCACCAGAATGATTGACAATTAGGAGGACCAATAGTCTTGATGATCCACCCGGAAAAAGAAAATCCTCCACTATACCTTTAATTCAAACTGTGAAAACTATGCAATTTAATATACATTTGATTATTACATTTCTGTAGTATTTCTTACTACATGTCAAATAAAACTACTGCACCAGAAAAACTTATGAGTTAAAAAGAAATAATGAGAAAAACTCATTTGTATTTGTCCTATTGTTTGTAATTAGATTTTTTTTTATAACAAGAATAACTACACTCACCTAAAGGATTATTAGGAACACCTGTTCAATTTCTCATGAATGCAATTATCTAATCAACCAATCACATGGCAGTTGCTTCAATGCATTTAGGGGTGTGGTCCTGGTCAAGACAATCTCATGAACTCCAAACTGAATGTCAGAATGGGAAAGAAAGGTGATTTAAGCAATTTTGAGCGTGGCATGGTTGTTGGTGCCAGACGGGCCGGTCTGAGTATTTCACAATCTGCTCAGTTACTGGGATTTTCACGCACAACCATTTCTAGGGTTTACAAAGAATGGTGTGAAAAGGGAAAAACATCCAGTATGCAGCAGTCCTGTGGGCGAAAATGCCTTGTTGATGCTAGGTCAGAGGAGAATGGGCCGACTGATTCAAGCTGATAGAAGAGCAACTTTGACTGAAATAACCACTCGTTACAACCGAGGTATGCAGCAAAGCATTTGTGAAGCCACAACACACACAACCTTGAGGCGGATGGGCTACAACAGCAGAAGACCCCACCGGGTACCACTCATCTCCACTACAAATAGGAAAAAGAGGCTACAATTTGCACAAGCTCACCAAAATTGGACAGTTGAAGACTGGAAAAATGTTGCCTGGTCTGATGAGTCTCGATTCCTGTTGAGACATTCAGAAGGTAGAGTCAGAATTTGGCGTAAACAGAATGAGAACATGGATCCATCATGCCTTGTTACCACTGTGCAGGCTGGTGGTGGTGGTGTAATGGTGTGGGGGATGTTTTCTTGGCACACTTTAGGCCCCTTAGTGCCAATTGGACATTGTTTAAATGCCACGGCCTACCTGAGCATTGTTTCTGACCATGTCCATCCCTTTATGACCACCATGTACCCATCCTCTGATGGCTACTTCCAGCAGGATAATGCACCATGTCACAAAGCTCGAATCATTTCAAATTGGTTTCTTGAACATGACAATGAGTTCACTGTACTAAAATGACCCCCACAGTCACCAGATCTCAACCCAATAGAGCATCTTTGGGTTGTGGTGGAACGGGAGCTTCGTGCCCTGGATGTGCATCCCACAAATCTCCATCAACTGCAAGATGCTATCCTATCAATATGGGCCAACATTTCTAAAGAATGCTTTCAGCACCTTGTTGAATCAATGCCACGTAGAATTAAGGCAGTTCTGAAGGCGAAAGGGGGTCAAACACAGTATTAGTATGGTGTTCCTAATAATCCTTTAGGTGAGTGTATATATATATATCGTTACCGTGAAATAAAATTTCTCAAATCGTGAAATTAGATTTTAGTCATATCACACAAGAAAATACTAATGATTCAGTTTATTTATTGATTCTGAGTAATTATTATATAACTACACCTCTTGATGGAAAAGAATCCTGAGACTCTTGTTTGTTTTTAACTCTCCTGAGAGTCCTAAAATGTGGTTATGTTTTTGAGCTCCCCTGACCTCTGTTCTCATCTGGGAAAAGGCCAAAGCATGAGGAAATGAACAGTGAGTCTTGAACAATGAGAGAAAGTGGGAAATGGAGAGAGGGGGTCAGTGTGTCCAGCTGTTGGTTATGATACTGTACACCCATAATGGCTTCATCTGTAGCTTCAGTACTGTAGTTGTGTCACTGCAGATTTTGTGTGCTCCAACACATATACTCAAACACTGCTCTGTATTAGTATGTTTCATGTTTTTTCAGTTCGCACAACTTCAGTCTGGGCTTTAAACAAAGGACTTTGTGTCCTTAGTGATTCTGTGTGCCACAGCGCTGTTCTCTGGAATGAGCTTCTCAGTCACATGGTTTATTTGGTCCATCACACACTTAAGACCGTTGCTAAGTTTGTGACACTCTATTGTTCACAGTTTTTTTAGGATTTTGAAAGAGGTCTCTTATACTCACCAAGGCTGCATTGTTGCAAAAAACAGTAAAAAACTTTAATATTGTGAAATGTTATTACAAATTAACATAACTGTTTTCTATTACTTATTAACAATTCTAATATGTTGATTTGCTGCTCAAGAAACATTTCTGATTATTATCAATGTTGAAAACCGTTTAGCTGCTTAATGTTTTAGTGGAAACATGTTTCAGGATTTTTGGAAATGTATGGAATCTTTAATTATTATGAACAGTATCAAAGTATTAAATGAAATTATTAAAAGGTAGGCTTAATGTTTTACTAAAGAGGCATGAGAGAGCATGTAGACATTTCTGAGATGTGAAGTACATTGCGTCATCACTAAATCAGCGGTAAGAGAAAGTGTGATTGCTGCTTCTGATTTACACACTGGCAGAATCTGGATGACGGAATACGGCATATTTTATGGTGTATGCTGATGGATCCTGATGGAGCAGAACCATTTGAGAAGGTGTCAGAAAACAGGGAAGGCAAAATATCAGAGGAGATCTCTTGGAGAAGAGACAATGAGTTGAGGAGTTCTGTGTTGAATGTGGATGGTGAAGGAGTTGAGTAATGATGGAGAAGGGATGAGAAGGTTGAGGACAGTTTCTGTGGGTTTTAAGTGTTGATTCTGGAGTGGAAATATGATGTCTTGGCTGAGTTAGCTGTCACAGTGAAGGATGTGTTTTGTCTTCAGTTCTTCAGGGGAATTGATTTTCTTCCATCTTCTCTGAAACACAGTTTTGCTGTGCTACTGCCAAGGCTATTGGAAAGTCAGAGGCTGGACAAAAGGTGTCATGGTGGCTTTGAGCTAATTGATAATTAGAGCCACATGCAGTAAAATAAAACCATACTGAAAACTTTTACTTGCTTGGAAAATCTATAAAAATATAACATACGAACACACACTGTAAAATAATTTGACATGCTTACATCGTGACATTCTTCTGATGAATAATGAAAGATGGTATTGTGAAAACAGCAACACAATTCTGAAGTAAATTAGGTTTCTTTCTTGTTTTAATTTTTCAATGAACGTAATTAAATTAAGGGAAAATTCGATGCAATTTTGAAGTTCAAGTTGGTACAACCAGTATAAAACAACTTATTTTATACAAAGGTTTTCTTAAACCAACTTAAAGGTGACATATTATGCCCCTTTTCACAAGATGTAATATAAATCTATGGTGTCCCCAGAATGTGTCTGTGAAATTTCAGCTCAACATACCCCACAGATATTTTTTTATAGCTTGTCAAAGTTGCCCATTTTTGGGTGTGAGCAAAAACGCACCGTGGAAACGTGCAGTTGAAGGGACGATAATATAATAAGATCCCCTTCCTACGTCAGAAGGGGAACGAAATCTTTATCGGCTTAATTTTTACATGCTTGCAGAGAAAAGCTTACCAATTCAAAATTACTGGGTTGTCACTTTTCACGTTTTCTTGTTTGGTAGATGCACTGGAGACCGGATTATAGCACTTAAACATGTAAAAAGTCAGATTTTCATGATATGTCCTCTTAAAGGGGACATATCATGCTAAATCCACTTTTTTAGCCCTTAAATGCATTTTGCTGTATATTTGGAGAGTTTAGAAGTACAGAAAAGTTGAAATTATTCTCTTCAGGTGCTTCGTTGATATCTTTATATTCAGTTTTGGCCTTATTTTTCAACCTGTTCCGATTTTTCTGTTATCTATGACGTTTTGTGAACTATTACGTCACAGTATTTGCAGAGGAACTGCCAAATAAGGACAATGACTTCCAGCCCAACAATTCCAGCAATCCGCCATTTTTATTTCTCGCTGCAATTTTGTAGTCCAAGCTAAAAGATGCAGAAGTTACGAGAGGGTAAGTTAAAATGTTCGGTTGTTGGATGTAGTAACCCACACGCTTCATTACACCGTCTAATGTAGATGAACTGCTGCGCTTGTGACAGGGCGCATGTTTAACTGAAAGAACGAGCAGAGAGAGAGAGAGACCCGGTCGCGCGCACGCACTCTCTCTCTCTTCGGAGCCAGGCGAAAGTGTAAACAAGACACCGTCTCCAAACTAGACGCTGTCTTGCTCTCTCTCCCTCGCACATATTAATCAAAATAAATCGAGACGGCGGTAAAAGGTCGGAAGACCAAAGTTTCATGTGTAAATACAGTAACACACCATTGCGATACATCCATATGAAGACGTTGTTCTGCAGGTTCGTCGTCTTCATTTTCATCTCGCTCCGGCTCCGACTCTGGCTCGAACATGTAAGGCTAGCTGGACAAGTCTTCCGTTGTTGACATTTTGTTAATAAGGTGTGAATAAAAAGTTTCTGTGCCGCTAGATAATCGTATCTCTGCTATCAAACTACAAAAATGGCTGAACGGGGTGGAGTTGAACCGAGTGTCACCTGGAGAGGGGGCGGGGTATGAAGTGTCTCAATTGTATTTAAAGAGACCGCACCAAAACGAGTTGCTCTCAGACACACATCAGAAAAGGGGTAGAAAAGGGGCCTGTGGAGCTATAATAATGAGGAATTCAGACCCAAGCATTGCAGTTCCGCTTTATATAGACTACAAATGTATGATTTATATGTAAAAAGGAACGATTTAAAAGCATGATATGTCTCCTTTAAATAAATGTAGGTTCCTATGTCACACTAACAATAGTGCATGTTAGTATGCTAAAGGCAGTTTTATTTATTATTATATGCATTGTATACATTGCACATCACCACATTTTTCAATGTTTCTCAAACGACTCGTAGGAGGATTTGGGATTTAGAGAGACTGAATCATCCGACGAGTCGTTTGAGAATCATTGACAAATGTGGTGATGTGCAATCAATGTATATTATGAGAAAATTAAAGTGTTTTTTAACCTTTGATGCATGTAAACCTATTGTAGGAGACCTTCAAAACTAAATTAGGAATCTTTAAAATAGCATGATAAGGGAACTTGATTGAACATAATGGAATTAATTTGTCACAAAATGTTCAAGGAATGTGTTGTAGTTGCTCATTTTAACAAAGTAATTTTCATTAGCAGCAAAAATCATTTTTGCATGTTGAAACCTAATAAACACTTAATGATAATTTCAATTATTGATTCCATTAACATTAAAATGTTATGATTTTGATACCACAGCAAATAGTAGTATGCTAATGAATAACTTATTTAAAAAATGTATATAACCAAACTGAAATTGTTAAATTTCTTTATTAGTATTGATTTAGTACTTTTGATATTCCTATTTTATGAATACATCATGAAAATCATATGAATACCTTGAAACAATGAGAACTTTACGAATACCTTATACACATAAAATAAGCATAGAGAACATTTGACGAAAACTGAAAGAAAACATTATGAGCATCTTATGAACACTTAAAGAATACATAGCCTAACAAAGAGTTCATGAATACCTAATGAATCAGAAAGTCAAAAGTGTGTTTAGAGCATGTTTACCTTAGACTCTAAATACAGCTAAAGAAATTGATAACCTTTCACAACAGTTATTTAATACCTGCAATCATCTCCAGATATTGCTTTTATTTGTAATTGTTGATACTGTTTGTATGCCATATAAATTGATTATTGTACACAGAAAGACCCATGAGAGGAGCCTTATGAATAGAGGAAGACAGAGGAGAGAAAATAAGAGGGTCAAGGAGTGTGTGTGAAAGAGAGAGAGTGAAGAAGTTGTTGCAGGCAAAGCAAAGAGGAGAGTGGCCGGGTTATTTGAGATCATTATGCAGTTGGCAGCACTCCTTTCTGGCTCTACCCTCTCTCTCTCTCTCTCTCTCTCTCTCTCTCTCTCTCTCTCTCTCTCTCTCTCTCTCTCTCTCTCTCTCTCTCTCTCTCTCTCTCTCTCTCTCTCTCTCTCTCTCTCTCTCTCTCTCTCTCTCCTGCTCCAGTGAGGATGAAAATGAGCAATATGCTTCAGCCAAAGACAGCTGGGAGGGTCTCATGCTCTCAAAAATTACAGCATACCCGTGTGTGTGTGTGTGTGTGTGTGTGTGTGTGTGTGTGTGATGTGTGCAGTCATGAACAGATTTTACCATTTTATAATTATGTACATCGTCTTTACACAATGGTTGTTCTTGTGTCTTGGGGAATGTGTGTGTCACACACACCTTTTGTTAGGCTTTTTTAAGGGGGTGTTGCTGGAGAACAGAGAGTGGTTTATTTGGGCAAAACAAGGAGTGTCTGTGTCTGTGTCTGTGTGTGTGTGTGTGTGTGTGTGTGTGTGTGTATCATGATATATTTCTTAATTTAGATTGATACAATATAATTCCGATATCGATATGAACTATATAAAAGTTCAAAAATGTACCTACAAACTTCTGAAAAATTAATTTTCCAAGCCTATGAAACCTCCTCCTATAAAACTATATATTTTAGAAATAAACGGTACAAATAAATGAATGTTCACCTTTTATTTGTATTTAGCCTTCATACAAACAAGAAGTGTGAAATCACCGTCAAATAAACATAAGACTCAGCTTATTAATATTAACACCTTTAACTTTCAAATATAACATAGGCTGATTATATTATTCTTATAGATTGAAACAAGAGTGCTTCAGCCAGGATAAAGAATATGAAAAGTGCTCAGAGTTGCAGCAGAAACCAGAAAAAAAAAGAGTTAGCAATAACAAAAACACATGTTGCTGGGGAAGGGACATTGTTGAGTGTTGATGACACACTGACTGAATTCATTCTGATTGGTGAATCTGAATGTAGTGTTTACATGAACGCTAAACATGTGATCGGGTTGATGTGCGCGTTTATATGTCACAAGCTTCAAAGTCGAAATTTATTTTTTGACAGGCACACACTGCACAAATATACAGAGTTTCTCGCTGTCTGCGCATTATAACCATTCTCCTACATAACTGTGGATGAGAATCTGAAAGAACAAGGAGGGACGTTGTCCTGCTCCACTTCACAGACCCTGGGCCCTATTTTAACGATCTGAAACGCAAGTATCAAATGCGAAACGCAAGTAACTTTGTGGGCGGGTCTTGGGCGCTGTTGCTATTTTCCCGGCAGGATAAATGACTCTTGCGCCCGGCGCAAATCTAAAATGGGTTGGTCTGAAGTAGCTTCATTATTCATAGGTGTGGTTTGGGCGTAACGTGAAATAAACCAATCAAAGAGTCATCTCACATTCCCTTTAAGAGCAGACGCGCTTTTTCCATAGCGGATTGCTATTATAACGGCGGATTTGCCAGACGCGCGCCAGGAGCGGTTCATAGCCGAGGAGACCGACGTTCTCGTCAGGGCCGTAAAAGAGAGAGAAGTGACATTGAAATGGAGAAACCCACCCAAATTAACTTCGGTTAAACAGGCGTATGATAATTTGGGTAAATGTGTAAGGTAGATGTATGCTTTTATAATAAATTGTCTGTCTATCTATCTATCTATCTATCTATCTATCTATCTATCTATCTATCTATTGTAATAATGTATGATTTGCAAAAATGAAAACTGCTGCTTCTGTGTAGATGAGAGAATCAAAGTGTATGCGCGTTGTGCACACGCTACATTGATTATGGCCAAGCATGCGCCCTTAAAATAGCATATGAATAACATGCGCAACGCGCCACTGACTTTAAACTATTTTTTCCTGGTCAGTGGCGCAATTGTTTTCTAAACCTGCAAAATAGCACCAGGGAACGTTTGCGCCGGAACACGCCTCCTCTTTGCGCTGAACCGCCCCCGGGAGCGCAAGTGTATTTCTTAGTTTACCGCCGTGCGTCTGTGGAGGGAAAAGTCCGCTGTGCGCGGGTGCAAAATAGGAATGATACATGCGTCGGTGTACAAAGTCAATTGCGCTGGGTGCAAGATAGGGCCCCCTGAGTGAAATGAGAATTTCAGAATGACGGGACTATATGTCACTTTATTCATCAGGAAGAATAGCTCGTTCAGCGCGTCATTACGCTATTTCAACGTCACTGCACATGCGCAGTCCTTTCAGTTTCGGTTTTCAATCCGATCAAGTGTTTACATGTTCCTCTCGATTGGATTGGAAAAGGAATAAACCACCTCTTTCAATCGGATCGAAATTTCATTTGGATCAAGCTCAATCGGATCGATTAAGTTGTTTACATGAAGGCGTATGATAATTTGGGTAAATGTGTAAGGTAGATGTATGCTTTTATAATAAATTGTCTGTCTATCTATCTATCTATCTATCTATCTATCTATCTATCTATCTATCTATTGTAATAATGTATGATTTGCAAAAATGAAAACTGCTGCTTCTGTGTAGATGAGAGAATCAAAGTGTATGCGCGTTGTGCACACGCTACATTGATTATGGCCAAGCATGCGCCCTTAAAATAGCATATGAATAACATGCGCAACGCGCCACTGACTTTAAACTATTTTTTCCTGGTCAGTGGCGCAATTGTTTTCTAAACCTGCAAAATAGCACCAGGGAACGTTTGCGCCGGAACACGCCTCCTCTTTGCGCTGAACCGCCCCCGGGAGCGCAAGTGTATTTCTTAGTTTACCGCCGTGCGTCTGTGGAGGGAAAAGTCCGCTGTGCGCGGGTGCAAAATAGGAATGATACATGCGTCGGTGTACAAAGTCAATTGCGCTGGGTGCAAGATAGGGCCCCCTGAGTGAAATGAGAATTTCAGAATGACGGGACTATATGTCACTTTATTCATCAGGAAGAATAGCTCGTTCAGCGCGTCATTACGCTATTTCAACGTCACTGCACATGCGCAGTCCTTTCAGTTTCGGTTTTCAATCCGATCAAGTGTTTACATGTTCCTCTCGATTGGATTGGAAAAGGAATAAACCACCTCTTTCAATCGGATCGAAATTTCATTTGGATCAAGCTCAATCGGATCGATTAAGTTGTTTACATGAAGGCTTTTCAGTCCGACTGAACCGTCAGTCCGATTACTAACGGATTATTTGGGTGCATGTAAATGTAGCCACTAGCCAGTGACAAATGCTGTAATGTATTGACATATCGGAAATGCCAAGGATTGTAGGTACTTTTCACACATTGCTATGCAGTAGCTATGGTGTTATGGGAGGTTGTTTGGGTGTTATTAGGTGGTTGCTAGGGTGTCCATCTTGCTGGTTGGGTACTGGCTGGAGTCAAAACATAGGCCTATGTTGAGATATATTGTTACTATTTCCTGATTGGGGGGAGTGTAACAATTTGGTCTTGGTGGAATAGATCTGCTACGTTGCTGTTGCTTCTGCTGCAGAGTTTCATGACAGAATTTTGTACAAGTATGATCACTTAGAAAAGTAAAGTAACAGAACATCTTTCCTCAACAAGCCACATTATTTGAGATATCATTCATGTCCATAGCACAAAGAGTGCATGAGGAAGTGTAACAATTATGATAATGGGTTTTGACCTTGCCTTAGTAAACACCACTAATGAAAAAGTTTGCGTGTGTATTATTAAAGCGTACCACTTTGGTAGTAATGTGTGTGAGTACATCCACACTGGAAGCAGCCTGACAGATAATAAGACAAGTAGCTCTCATTCCCATAGCAACACAAACATGTCTTTCCCGAGAGCAACATTTTTTAATTATGCTCTTTATCTAAAGGACCTGTATATTTGAAGACAGAAATTAAAATTCATACCTCATTTCCTCATCAGCAGAAGTGTCATTATGACGGACAAAATCTTCTCAACTAAACTAAACCCATGCCATTGTAATGTGTTTGTTTGCGTTCATACCTCTTATCTCTTAAGTACTGTACACACACAGTTTTATGGGGACTTTCCATAGACATAATGATTTTTTGTACTGTACAAACTGTATATTATATCCCCTAAGCCTACCCATCACAGAAAAATGTCCAAAAACATCACTTGTTTGATTAATGATTCATATGATTTATAAGCTGTTTTCCTCATTGGGACCAAAATAAAATGTTTTTTGGGCCCCATAACGTGGGGAATACTAGACACACACACACTTAATACAGTGCTTATCTACCAGGCAAATGTCTTATGTGTGCTTTAGCCTAATTCAGCCTGAACAGATCTCTCTAATTCTCGTTATCATAAATAGTGTGCTTTCAAATCCACCCACAATAGCCTCTAGCCCAAGCATGGCTCTTCCTTTAAGCTTCCCAAACATTCTTTTAAACACCATATCATTTTGCTATTGACTTTCCTGGCCCTCCTCCGGGTGTGATCAAAGATTATGTTTAATCCTTTATCCAACACTACTATAACCACAAAACTAACTGGGATACCTCAGAAGAGAAGCCCCAGGAACCTTTTGTACATGATCTTTTTAGGTCAAATAATAGTATGAATCTAATTCACCTTGTCCCTTTTAAAGCAGCTTTTGAGAACCCAACATTTACAAAGAGAAGTGGCGAATTTAATAAACAGTCACAGCATTTAAGCGCAAAACCCTTTATTTTATTCACAAACCACCTATGTGGCATTTAGTTTAACATAGCCTACCATTAACCACAAGTTTGGGGATGGTAAGATGATATTGAAAGAAGTCTCTTATGCTCACCAAGGCTGCATTTATTTGATTAAAAATACAATAAAATCAATAATATTATGAAATATTATTACAATTTCAAATAGCTGTTTTCTATTGTTATATATTGTAAACTGTAATTTATTCCTGTGATAAAAGCTGAATTTTCAGGATCATTACTCCAGTCTTCAGTGTCACATGATCCTTCAGAAATCTGAAATCATTCTTATATGCTGATTTGATGCTCAAGAAACATTTCTGATTATTATCAATGTTGAAAACAGCCGTGTAAAATAAATCCTGAATAAAAGCATTAATGTCTTTTAATGGGGATCATTTTGACAACGTTGTCGTCTGTACAAAGGAAAAACTTCCAATTGAAGCACATCGTTGTCTTGTTAACATACCCTGAGATCAGTCCTTGTCAGACACACTGATACTCTCCTTGCTCTTCTTGTATGGATCTAACTCTTCGTGATCACCGCAGAGTTAGATCCGTATTATTCTCAGAATGGATTTCAAGTCAAGTTAATTATTCGTGTACTTACCAGAGATGCAGTCTGTCTTCTGTTTTCTGACTGATTGAAAGACATTATGAATATCAACCTGAGTTATGTTTGGTGTTATCCTGCAAAGACGGTTCATGGATTTACCTGAGAATTCAGTTATGTTTGATATCATTCAACAAGGACTATGAAAGTGACCTGTTGATACTGCCCTTAGTTGGTTTTGATGACGTGTTGCAAAGACTGTCATGGTTTCTACCTGTGAATACTCTCTTGAGTTATGCTTTCTGCTGTTGGCCAATATCTGTGACCTATTTAACCTGCGGATACTTACCTGAGTTAAGCTGGAGGTTGATGTCCTCCTGTTAATGCAGCTTTCTGTTATAAGTGGATGGCATACTGAAAAGACTCTGATAATCACTATCTGTTATACTTAGATGAGTTATGTTTCACGACCCCGTTTCTAGACTGGGAATATCCCATCCTGTGAAGACGAGCATTGTCATGTCATCTGCAGCATACTAAAGGCTGTTATCATACACTAAAAAAAGTGATCAGTTGACTTAACTTAAAGTGAGGAAACGTGTTAAGTTAAAGTGAGGAAACATGTTAAGTGAGGAAACATGTTAAGTTATGTGGAATTAGCCGCCCAACACCCTGTCGCCAGTTTGTAGTTTGTCTCTCCTCAGGATCACTGTTGGTAAATTCTCACCACTGCTGACCAGGAGAAACACACAAGACTTGCCGTTTCAGAGACACTCTGACACGGTCGGCTTGCCATAACAATTTGGCTCTTTGTCAATGTCGCTCAGATCTTTATTCCTGCCCGTTTCTCCTGCACCCGTTGATTATGAGAACTGATTGTTTGCTTACCATCTAATCTACCCAGACCTTAATATGTGGCTGTGTTTGGAGATGATCAACGATATTTGTTTCACCATTGACTGGTCATAATGTTTTGGCTCATCACTGTGTATATATATGTATATATACATATACAAGTTTAAGTCATTTTCATTCTGCAGAAGAAGAACAGGGACATTTATAAACAAAACAAATAGGTCAATTAAGATTTGATGTAGTAGCCTTGGCCAGCAGCCTCAGCCCCCCTGTAGCTACCCTGGTTAACAGGGTCATCTGTGAGGAGAAGAGGAAAAAGAGCAAATCAGCCGCTTCTACAGCTCAGATGTGAAAAGGGGCAGATAGCAGGACTTGTGACATTTAATTAGCGCGTTGTCTGGTCTCAGACCCGCCCTTCCTCCCCCTCCTCTTCACTCTCCCAGCGTTCTGTACCCCTCCCACACACTTCTGTGGAGAGTCGCAGGGCCGCTGTGATGGAGGACACGGATAATTGTGAACGAGAGGAGTGTGCAAGTGAAAGAGTCTGCCCTCCATATACACAGAGAGAGAGAGAGAGAATTTAGCAGAAAAGAATGCGTGTGTGTGTGTGTGTGTGTGTGTGTGTGTGTGTGTGTGTGTGTGTGTGTGTGTGTGTGTGTTTGTGTGTGTGTGTGTGATTCTTAAAGCGATAGTTCCCCCAAACTTGAAAATTCTGTCATCATTTACAAGATTGTATTCCTAAATTTGAATAGCATTACCAAACATGATATTGACTTCAAATTAATATTCGAATTTAACAAAGTAGAATTAATAGCAGATATATATTGCATATATGTGTACTATATACACACACACACACACACACACACACACACACACACACACACACACACGCGCACACACACACATATATATATATATATATATATAAATAGATAGATACACACACACACACACACACACACATATATATACAGTATATATATAAATATATATATATATATATATGTATGTGTATATATGTGTGTGTGTATGTGTGTATGTATCTATCTATATATATCTATATATATATATATATATCTATAGATATATATATACAGTATATGTGTGTGTGTGTGTATGTATCTATCTATATATATCTATATATATATATATATATATATATATATATATATATATATGTATGTGTATATATGTGTGTGTGTGTATGTGTGTATGTATCTATCTATATATATATATATATATATATATATATATATATATATATAGATATATATATACAGTATATATATGTGTGTGTGTGTGTGTGTATGTATCTATCTATATATATATATATATATATATATGTATGTGTATATATGTATGTGTGTATGTGTGTATGTATCTATCTATCTATATATATATATATATATATATGTGTGTGTGTGTGTGTATCTATCTATATATGTGTGTGTGTGTGTGTGTGTGTGTGTGTGTGTGTGTGTGTGTGTGTGTGTGTGTGTGTGTGTGTGTGTGTGTGTGTGTGTGTGTTTTTAGCTTGATAAACATCTTGATTTGAAGCTTGATCTGTTGTATAGAAACAAGTTGTGTGAAAAAATTAAATAAAAATCCTTTTGTGTTCTACTGATAACAGCATATGAGTTTTGGAATGACATGAAGTTGAGTGAATGAGAGAATTTTCCTTTCTAGGTGACCCATCCCTTTAACTCAAGGAGTGTGTCCTCCTAGTGCCGTGTCAGAGAAATGGTTGATTAATGGCTGATTTACTCTAGTCTGTGAAAGGCCTTTATCACTCTCATTTACACACACACACTCACACATACACACTGCAGACAATTTGTCTGAAGCCACTTTGTAAGTGTCCTTATTATATAGTTGCTTAGCAGCCATAAGCCAGCGGGCCTCTATGGAGAATTAGTGTGTAATTATCTGCCGTTTGCTCAATGTTTTGACCTTGCCACCGCTAGTATGGATTTACGGCAACCTTCTGTGACCTCCACCAACCAGAAAGCCAACACATGCTATCATCTTCTGTTCTCCTGGGACTCGCATGAAATAAGCAATGGCACTAATTTGTACGCACAATGCATCTGCAATTGACTGTGTCTCTAAATGTTCGTTCAGCCTCACTAACGTCTGGAACATATGGAGAGCTGCCATGTTGACTGGTGTTGAAGGGAGTTTCTAAGCCAATCATTAATCTGAAGTAAGGTTAATGGTTCTTCTTTGATAAAATCAAGGTGTTTTAAGGAGGAGAGGATAAGATTGGAATTCCATAGAAACTACCATGAAATCACTGACAGGCATCACTCTCCTGGTCTTATTTTTCAGTGCATGATATTTAAAAGAAAAACAGGTTTATATGGTTTTAATATCTTTCCTTTCCATTATTTTCTCCATGTTTGCGCGGGTATATAGGAATTTTATTCGATGGCTGTTGTAGAAATGCAGTATTTCTAAAATCTTGACAAAAGTAATTTAATGATGGTTAATGCTAATCTAATAAAGTTAACAGCAAGTAAGTAACAATAGCATATAATGACAGATGTGAGAAAAAAGTTATGGATATGGATAAAATCATACACTATATATATATATATATATTGCTACAATTTATCACAATAAGTCCATACAATATGCTATGAAATCACATGCAAATGACATTGCATTATGTAAATAACATTGTTAAATTGGGAATGTTCTTTCATGTTCATATTTTCTCAGGTTCCTCCTACAATGAGAAATCAGAGAGCAAGAAGAAAGGACGTCCTCGTGTGGAGGTGCAGGAGCTGCGCATTATTCCTGTGAGTAAAGCTGTAAAATATCCATTTTTGGCTGTTGATGAAGGAATGAAGCTACGCCAGATTGGGATTTTGGGTGGTTTTTTTGTGTCATGGAGTAAAGGGACTTTCCAAACTATTTCCAACTGTTGTATTTGGAGGAACAACATCTCACAGAAGGCTGTGTGTATATGAATTGATTGCTAATAGTTTCTAATGCCTGTGTGTGTGTGTGTGTGTGTGTGTGTGTGTGTGTGTGTGTGTGTGTGTGTGTGTTTCCCGGACGTAGGCCCATATGATGGTTCAGTGGAAAGAGGAGTTTAAGAGTCGTTCCAGGGTGAAATGTCCAAGCTCAGGCTGCTGGTTGGAATTCCCCAGTATTTACGGACTTAAATATCACTATCAGCGATGCCAAGGGGTAAGAACTAAAATCCAAAGTACACATTCTTACACTGCAAAATCAATATATGCTACCAACTCTCATTCATTAATAGTTATGTAAAAAACTATTTAAAATCAGTAGGTTGTTTGAACGGCTACTCAACTGGTCAGTCAATCATAAGAAGCCCTTTAAAATGAGGCTTGTTTAGGTAAAGGTAATTGTTTTAAAGTTGGCAAATTTGATGAATTTAGAGACACAACTTCTTTGAGGGTTTAAGCATGCTAAGCACAGCACACTAAAACCTTTCAAAAACATTGTGAGGAGTCTTTAAATTGATCCCATTTACAAATATATTAGAAATATATCACACCTAAAATATATATACATGTGCATCACTATATTTCATGGTCTGTAAGATTCTTTTGCTCACCATTTATATGACCTTCATAAGCTCGAAAATAAAGTAAAAAACAGTAATATTATTAAATACATTTTTATATAAATAATAATAAATAATAATAACTGGTTGCTATTTGAAAATATTTTAAAATGTAATTTATTCCTGATGCAAAGCTGAATTATTAGCATCATTACTCCAGTCTTCAGTTTTCACATTTGATGCTCAAGAGACATTTATTATTATCATCATCATGGTTGAAAACAATTGTGCTGCTTCATATTTTTGTGAAAACTGTGATAAATATATCATTATCTTTTACATGATTATTTAAAGAATAGAACGTTAAAAAGAACAGCATTTATTTGCAATGGAAATCTTTGCAATCATAAATGTCTTTACTGTCACTTTTGATCAATTCAATGCATCTCTGCTGAATAAAAGTAAAAGTATATAAAGTATAATAAAAACATATAATAAACAATTATATATATGACATACTGTGTATATACAATTCTAATATAATATAATTAATATAAAAAACATAAAAGTCAAACTACTTGACCTCACTTGTCAATGACAGGTTAACTAGTCAACCATCTTGACCAATACCTACTTTAGTAACTTTAGAAACTTTGGAAAGACCCACTGTCATTTTAACTTGGATCTGAGACCTATAGCACTTGAACTTACTTTTTGTGTGTGTATGTGTGTGTGTGTGTCCCTCTCTCGTTCAGGCGACCATAGCAGAGAAGCTGAGTCACAGATGCCCGTACTGTGAGGCTGTATTTGCCACCAAGGTGCGTCTTCAGAAGCACAAGCTGTGGAATCATCCAGAAAGAGTCACATTGGAGACCAGATCCGATCCCAAATCTGAACCCAAACAGCAGAAAACCCCTGTGAAGGGGAATGCCAAAAAAAGGTCTGAAAGCTCAATACTCTTTTCCATCTTGCCACTTTTTAATTGCGCATGAATCATTTCTGCAGCAAATTTGAATGAGCTTTTTTAAATATTTGACACAGCAAAAATCGCTTCAGGACATGACTTGTTTTCCACACTGCCATCATTAAGCTCCAGATGAAGTCCTCATGTGTTACTATGGTACCAGTCCTCTGCGGATTGACTTTAATAGCCTGTGTTCCCTGTGCTCCCTCTCAGGCCCATGGAGAACAGCCCTCCATCACCCGTATTTTTCAAGGTGAAGAAGACCCAGGAGGTGTCGCAGCTCTTACAGAATGGGGAATGCGCCCCCCAGAGGCCGGACAGGAGACAGCGGCACAGCTCCCAGCAGCAGGGGACGTCTTTAGATACCGAGGACAGTGAGAGCGAGGAGGACAGTCTGCCCCCACCCTTCCCTGAGGAGGACCCCGAGAGAATGAAGCACAGTAAGATTGCTACACACTAAGATTCATGATGTGCATGAAAGCACCCCAAACACCTGTCCATGGACATGGGAATGTCATGATATTCTTTGGAGTACCACATGTAATACCATAAAATATGAATGTGGTAATTGTTCAGTACCAATAACTATAAGAATCTTAGTTAAAGCCAGTGTGAAAGAGTTTTGGGCCGGTTGCATCATGTACAAGCATATTTTTGCCTTGTAAATGTAAACATTTGTTTTTCTGTGACTTATGGATGTGAATTCTGCTTTTCTATCTTTTCAACTTTTCAACTTTTGCACTTATTGAGTCATCAGAGATTCTGTTATTGTTGAGCGGAAAATAATTTTTACAATATTACATAACTCGGGTCGCTAGCGACCCTCTACAGTTCTTACAAAACATTAATTAGAAAACAGACATCCTTTTATAATTTTTCTCTTTCTTGGAAGTTAATGAACTAGTGACAAGTTGTCGAAATTCGTTTTGTGATGTTTGTGATAATGACTTAACATAAAACGAAACAACATACTGTGTATGTGTAAAATTAAATATTAAATAAATGAAAAAATTATACATTTAAAATGATAAATGTGAATATGAAATTATAAATTTAAATTAAATTTTACATTTTCTTTATTCATAATTTGTGTTGTTGAATGAAAAAAATATCAATTTAAAATGATAAATGTGAATGCAAAATTATACATTTTAATTAAATTGTTACAAGTAAAAATGTGGGCATAAAAGTTACATTCTTTAAGGTCTTTACAAAAATAACACTTTATACTGTGCATGTGTAGAAATGTATAATACTTTTTTTTTTTAAATAAGTACAATTATATTAAATAAAAATGAAAATATAAAAAAAAATTTCATTCAATTTAAAAAAAATTGTTTATAATTATTTGTGTTGTTCTTTTTGTGTACATTCTTTAAGTTCTTTACCAAAAAGTGTAGAAATGTATAATGTTTCTAAAATAATTTAAAAATAGATTTTAAATAATAAATGTAAAAAATAATGCATTTAAAATGTATAATATAAAGTCAATATAAAGTAAATATAAAATTAAACATTTAAATTCAATTTTATTTATTTTTATAACTTTTTGTGTAGCTGGCAGTGAATATGTGCGCATTTGTATGAGCAATGACATTTTAATTTCCCTCGCAAATGCAGTTTCACTCTGAGCAATACAACTTGTTGGTAATACATAACCGGAAAGTCCACCATCCAGAAAAGTAGTTCCACTAGAAAAGATGAGGCTCCCAGTACTTCAATCTGTACTGCAATTTCCAGGGTTTGAATGGATAACAGTTCTCATGAACACGTCCCAGAATGCCCTACATCTGTAGGAATTGGTGGCCTGGCCCTTTAAGCAGCAGTGTGTAAGTGCTCTGTGTGAGATCCGAGGGCTGCTGGCCATTAAGTCTCTCTGGTACCTGGTGGCGCTGCTGTCTCTGTCTCTGCCTGGCAGAGACGCTGTGTGTCGAGACGTCGACGTGGCTCATGCTGCGAGTCCGCTATTTATGGCCTTTGTTTGGGTACACGACCCCTTCGTTTGTTGTTCCATGCTAGAGCCAGAGGCGAGGACAGTGTGTGTGCATCTGTCTGAAACGTCAAGAAAAAAGCACTAGAGCAGCTGTGTTTGTGCTGCATAAGTTGACAATCAAAGGCTATGCTAACACACAGAAATGGATATCCGATCTCTGCTCCCATCACTGGTTCATGAAGCTGTGTCAGGTTCTCCACGGGAGGAACCACAGCATGTGGAACAGCAGGTGCTCATTCGCCTTTGGTGCGCTGAAGTTTGAGCATCATTAATGAGACTGTCACTTACAACAGTTGCTCATAAACATTCAGCACTGCATTTTGTCATAGAGCAACCATGAATGTAGCTCTTCGCCATGTTATTGAGATGTTTGACCTCTTGTTGTTGTTCTTCTCCATTTGAGCCAGGGAGGAAGCAGAAAACTCCAAAGAAGTTCACTGGGGAACAGCCGTCTATTTCAGGAACATTCGGTTTGAAAGGTAACACATGCACGCACACACACACACACACACACACACACACACACACACGTTTTTATATAATGGTAGGGACGTCCAATAAATTCTGTTGTTCTTAAAGTCTGAACTCTGTATTCTTAAAGCTAATTTTTATTACTATAGACCAATGTTGGGTGTAATGCATTGCTAAGTAATTAATTACTGTACTATTTCTGTGATTTAATTACAGTTACTTCTGATGTAATTGCATAGACGATAGAAAAATTCTATTTAAAACAATAGTGGCTTAAAGCAATAAAATTTAACGTCTAATGTTAAAATGTATATTTTTAATGTAACCTTCTCCCTTTAAATACTATGGTCAATTTAAGAATAATTTATGCAATTTTATATTATTTATTTAAAAATAATTAAAAGAGCAGTTTCATGTCTGTCCTTGTATTGTTCAACTGGTCGAGGTTGATATGGGATTTAGAAAGTAATTAGTAATAAGTAATGCAATACTTTTTAGAGAGAGAGTAATTAGTAAAGTAATATAATTACATTGTTGAAGATGTAATTTGTTGCTAGTAATTTATAACTTTTTTAGAGCAACTTACCCAACATTGCTATAGACTAACTTTAATCCTTTACTTTTTGGCATTTTATATGTGAAAAAGATTATTTTGTCCCTTTATGAACCTCCACGGTAAGTTACTAAAACCTGACACACACACACACACACATACACCCTCTTCCTATCCCTCTTCCTACATCTGTTCCTCCAGCCTGTAAATAACATTTTTTATTAAGGGTCAATATTTGCCCTCAGGATTTGATTTTGAGAGGGATTTATGAGGGCACATTTTTGTAGCCATAAAAATATAAAACTGAATCAGTCAGTGAACAAGTATGGCAGTTAAAACCAAACAAATCAACGTCAACAAGAAAAACATCTGTTAATTTTACAACAGTATTACTAAACACACTTACTTAGCCCAGAGGTGGAGCTGCACCACAAGACCTACTAGGCCTAGAGATGGAGCTGCATCTTGGGGCCCACTGAGCCCAGAGGTGGAGCTGCACCACAAGACCTACTAAGCCTTGAGGCGGAGCTGCATCTTGGGGCCACTGAGCCCAGAGCTGCAGCTGTACCACAAGGCCCAGTGGGACTGTACATTCATGATAGATGTTTAAATCAGACCTGGCTTGATGCTCAATGACACGCCTTGCAGAGAATCTTTCTAAATTTTTAAGGGTTTTGGTATTGAACCAGTCCATCTTCAAACTCAAAAATGTTGCAATTCACCATGGATTTAAACGTACAGTAATTGTGTTTTTCAGGTTCTAAGCCCATATTTTATGTGATATTAGTAACTCTTCTAGGCCTAAAACACTTTACAGTAAGGCACATTTTTATACAAAAAGGGGCATTTAATGGACTTTTTTGCCTGAGCTGTCATTAATTTCTTCAGAGAAGCCAAACTCTTACATTAAGGGATGTAAAGTACAGGAAGTGTCTCTTAAGTGACATACTAGATTGCCATGACCTCTTCTTTTCATGACTGACTGCCTCACTGTGGCGTTTGTTATCAGAGGTTTGTTAAATCTGAAGTAAATCTGTCAGACATTGACTTTCAGAATTTAGTCCAGGCCTCCATTCAATAAATACTCCTTGATATTTTAGTGGTATTTTTTACTGCTGTGTGTTTATAATTATCAACCTTATACTCTTTGATAATAATTACCCCTGTTGGTGCTAATAGGGGGTCTATAAGGTCTATTCTAGAAGTGTTTCATTTCCTGTTAAAGTTATAATGGTACATGTGCAAAAAACATTGCACCACAAGACAACAAGGCTCTTTGACCACCAGGAGAATTTGAGAGTTTCATTTGTTCCTTGTTCTTTTTTGTGACTTGTGAGATCTCTGCTTTCCCTGAATGTAATTTGTAATGTGCTGTACAGGAATGAATAAGGTGGAGGAGAAGTTAAAAGCAGGTCGGATGAAGAGGGCGGAAGGGACTCTGTTCACCGAGGAGTCGCAGAGGAAGCAGTCGGTTCAAGCTCACTCCAGAAAAGAACCTGCTGCCATCAGTTCAGGTCTCTCTCTCTCTGCAGTGCAAAATAACTCATATAAAGCAAAATTACAATAAATATAAAACAATAACATTTTCACAATATTTCTGTTTTTACTGTATTTTTGATCAAATAAATGCAGTCTCTATGAACATAAAAGACTTTCAAAAACAATAAAAAAAATCTTTTCGACCCTAAACCATTGAACTGTAGTGTAGCTTACATTATTGTGATCTTAAATGTGTTTTATCTTAATGTCTCTGTCTCAGTGCCCCCTGCTGAAGCCCAGTGGCAGAACACCATCTCTGAGAGAGGGGAAGTGGTCTGTCCCACCTGCTCTGTTGTCACTCGCAAGACCGTCCCTGGTCTTAAGAAGCACATGGAGATCTGTCAGAAGGTCAGGACTCACTCTGGACACCTGGACAACACAAGCGTAGCCTTAGGCATATCATTTTACAAATTACTCTCAACATTCCCAATGGAACAATTAGTTTAACACTTAAAACGCATACCTGGGGTCTTTAGCAAACCATTACGCCATTTACTACCCTCCCCCTCATTCATTTTTGAAAGTTAGACATCAACCTTCTTAGTATTCCTCATTCTATTCATTATAAACAATATAACATGAAAAAGACAAATTATAAAAGAATGCCTGTTTTCTAATTAATGTTTTATATACGGTCACTAGCGACCCGAGTTATGTAATAGCGTAGGTATATTTTTTCTGCGCAACAATAATTGAATCTCTGATGACTGCAATTCACTGTTATTCGTCAAGGTGGCAATGTCTGATACACTCATAGTTACCAAAGGCAGAAAACAAAAGAATAGCAAGAATCATCAGCAAAGCTTGAAATGACTCAGTGATTTACTGTAGAGCAAGTACTGAACGCAATCAAATATCAGGGCGTTTTCACACCTGGTTTGTTTGGAACGAATTTTTTCATTCATCTTGATGGATGACTCAGAGGAAACTCTGACCTATAAGAGGACAGCTTTACTCACATGTGACTTACAGAAAAACATTTTGGTACGCTTTAAAATAGTTTGAGCTGAACAAGAAGAAGAAAACGCAACATTGTAACAAATTAAGTCCCTTTTTCAGAACAAAGCAAACGATCTACAGGTCTGAAAACGGCCTTAGTGTCTCTGTCACTTGATGATGGGTCTGGTGAAGAAGCTGTCAGTGATCAAAATATTGATTTTGAAGACTTCGAAAACGATAGATTTGAGAATATGTTTGAGATGGCGAATATGAGCCAGATGCTGAATGTATTGGGAAATGAGCTCTGATGAGGAAAGTGATGATGTTATGAAACATCTGCTCAAACTAAACCCTTCCAAGCTCCAAAAGTTAACAAAATATGATTTTATTCTTTAGTATAGTTAGAAATTTTGTAATTGTAAAATATCAGGAGAGTTTTATACTATTTCAGCAGTTAGAGAGCCATCTGTGTTAGATATAGATCCGGGTCACTAAAGACCCGAATATGTAATAATGTTTGGTGAAATTTTGATGCATTTAAGGGTTAAAGGTGGAGTTTGTGTTGGTTTGGGCATCCCGACTAGTGGGATCCCAACCCAGTGTCATCCCAATGGAGTTTAAGATCTGTTGGACAAAAAGCAAACAGGAAGTGTGTTTGGAAAACCTACTTGGTGGTGAAGAATGACTCACTTTAAATTTGAACCAAAACCATTGGTCCCTGTATGTTTTCCTTCTTCAAGATATTGAAGCCAATTCAATCTATTCAGCAACCATGAAATCTAACTTAGTACACGTAAGAAGATATCTAGTCAAGACACCACCACAGACCGCTGTCAATGATGTTTGCATTGACCTCATGAGGAATCCACACTGATTTCTCATCCTCCTGAAGGTCTTTTCCCTCAGGTATTAATTACCCAAACTGCCCTTGTGGACTTCGGTGGATTGCGCTGTTCGTACAGTTCCACTCCCCACATCTGTCTCAGTTTTCTAAACGCATCAAACATAATGTAGCAGATGTGCACAATCTCTTTCATATGAAGAAAGACAAAGCCTTATTCATGAAGCACAAACAGAAAGAGTTTCTTAATGTAAATCATATGCAAAATGTTCAATTCATCTGGACGGTTTATGTAAGAACGGATTTATGAGCGATTTACACAGAAATTTGTTCTGCTTGCGTTTTGTGAACGAGGCCGACATGGCGTAAGAGACAGAATCAAACCTTTAATGTATTACTCTCCCTCTGTTGTTTATACAACTAAACCGCAGAGGAAGCGGAGAGGAGAATGTTTCAGGCATGCAATTAGACACCTCTCTCTCGGGACCTCGCGCATGAGGCCAGAGGGAGTCATTAGGGACGTTTTATTGATTGAGCGTCTGTGAAAGCGATGCAATGAGTGGCCCTACCCAGTGTGCATCTGGAGTAGAGTCTAATGGTGCCAGCCCAGTGTATAGCACAACTCTATAAAAATGATGACATGTCTATTTAAGGGGAATCGATCGGCTGCGTTATTGCGGGGTCACTAGTAATTGTAGTTTCTCTAGCCTCTTCCTCAGCCCTGTGTGAAATCAATGATGGCTGTGATGGGCATTAAGGGAGAAGACGTTTTATGGCAAAGAAAATGTATTAAAATGATAATCATTGACCTTATTTTTTTCATTAGTTTTTTAGTGTATTTCCATGCAGAAATTATTACTTTTATTCATTAAGGATGTGTTAAATTGACCAAAAGTGTCAGTAAAGACATTTACTGTATAATGTTACAAATTATTTCTATTTCAAATATTCGTCAAGGAATCCTGAAATTTTTTTATCATGGTTTCCACAAAAATGTTAATCAGCACAACTGTGTTTTCACCATTGATAATAATCAGAAATGTTTCTTGAGCATCAAATCAGCATATTAGAATGATTTCTGAAGGATCATGTGACACGCTTTACCATCACTATAATCAAATAGTAAAGAGTTATATAAATTATAAATTGTAATAATATTTCACAATATTACAATTTTTTTACTGTATTTTTGATCAAATAAATGCAGCCGCAAAATCACTGACTGACTCCAGATATTGAACTGTAGTGTAAACATTTGCTAACAAACAAACGCACGGCTAATATTGACCGCCTTATAGTTCCATATCACCTCGCCAAATGATTTTAGTTATTTCAAAGGTCCTTAGAGCTGACAGCAACTGCAAAAGAACCAAAACACACAATGACTATGCAAATAAATATAGTAAACAATAGGATAAAAACGACAAATTATTTCCAAGTTTTTTGCCACAAACTCTCTCAAACATACTCTCTTTCTCCCACACAAACGCATACACATACAGTTCGGACACACTCACACAGAAACGTGTTGTATTATTGGTAAAATAGTTTAGCAACTTAAAAGCTACAAGACATTTCTCACTAGTGAGGTAATAATGGCGCTGTTCTTGAAGCAGATAAACGTACAGTTTCGCAATTAGTAGAGACGCTGCTGCCGAACACTGTTGAGAGACTCACAGAATAATTCACAAATGCTTGATAACTCTTTACCAAACAAAATCAATCAAATATTGTCAAAGTTGCTGTGTGGGGCTGGTAGGGCATATTTGGATAATTATCAGGTTAATAAACCTACAAATGCCTACAAATTACTTTCACAGTTCACAAGTCAAGTATAATTGGTATGTGAAATATAAATGTCACATTTAGAACCCATGACTTCATGATATTTGATGTTGACGTCATAAACTGTGGTGTTTTTTCTTGTAGCTGCGGGACGCTCTCAAATGTCAGCAGTGTCAGAAACAGTTCCGATCCAAAGCTGGACTCGACTACCACAGCATGGCTGACCACACTAAGGTAAGCGACGGTGCCAGAACACATTTTACTTCATCTTGTTTATAAGAATTCGCCTACAGATCTATAGTACAGCTCATCTCCAAGATGTCAAAATCAATGAAAAGTTATGATTAATGAAATGATTTATCAGTTAAAATTGCATCATTTTTTTTAACATCAACTTTTCTGTATATACATGAAAATGTCAGTCTCTGGAAGTGTGTGAGGTTCGTTCTTTTCACTTGTTTTGTGAGATTATTTCTGTCCACAGGCAAAAAAAATCACATGCTAAAACCATAGCGTAATATAGCCCAAATGAAATGTGCTTTTAATGTGAACCAACAGAGGTAGACATATTTAATACTTTTAATGAACTAGTGGAGCTGTGTTTGTACAGTGGCTGCCCTACGTCCACATCGGCCGCTAATCTCTCTTATATCTGACACCATCTCCAAACTCCAGCACCACTTTAAGACCAAAGCATCCATTAGGCTCTAACCATTAACTGCACATATGGGAAAAGGTCTAATAATGCCTTTTAAAACAGTCGTCAAGCTGCATTTCAACTGTAATGATTGTCTCCTGTTCCCCAGCCTTATTTCTCTACTGTAATAATTTCCTCAGCATTCCTAAGCTATTAACACAGTTCCTGCCAGTAATCTTTCTTCACAGCAAATCATGGTAATCTGCTTTATGAGTAAAGTTCATGTTTTTTCCAGTCAAATTCGCCAACATCTGAATAGGATCGGCACATCCCGTAATGATGATGGCATCCCTTGTGACTCTTGTGAGGTTTAGTATGAAAACATGAGAGAGAAAAACTGGTTAAAGAGGGCCATGAGGATATAAGCTCCATCTGCCAAGCTCAAGCATTAGCTGCAAACAATATTTCCAAAGAAATGTGTTAAATTATGCACAAGCAAATGTCTCAGAAACAGTATGAAACATTAATGAGGATGTGCATTTGGGTCTGTGATTTTGTTATTTGAGCCAGGTGCTGAGTAGATTGACTGAGCCAAACCTTTGAGAATCAGCATACGGTCTGGGCCAGATTATTCTAGCCAAGAACCGCCCACTTAGACGGGAAGAGAACGTCAAGCGTGTGAAGCAGTTTTGGGATCTATCTATCTATCTATCTATCTATCTATCTATCTATAGTGGAAAAATTATTATTTGATCCCCTGATGATTTTGTAAGTTTGCCCACTTACAAAGAAATAAAGGGTCTATAATTTTTATGGTAGGTTTATCTTAACGGATAGAGACCAAAAAATCCAGAAAACACATATTATATTAAGGATATAAATCGATTAGCATTTGATCAAGTGAAATAAGTATTTGATCTCCTACAACTAGCAAGAATTTTGCCTCCCACAGATTGATTATGTGCCCATGTGAAACACAGATTAGTCCTGTCACTTTAAGAAAGTACTCCTAATGTCAGCTTGTTATGTGTATAAAAGACGCCTGTCCACAGAATCTGTATCTTCCATTCCAACCTCTCCACCACCATGGGCAAGACCAAAGAGCTGTCAAAGGACATCAGGGACAAGATTGTAGACCTGCACAAGGCTGGAATGGGCTACAAGACCATCAGCAAGAAGCTTGGTGAGAAGGAGACAACTGTTGGTGCCATTATTCGGAAATGGAAGAAATACAAAATAACCATCAATCGCCCTCGGTCTGGAGCTCCATGCAAGATCTCACCTTATGGGGTAAGGATGATCATGACAAAGGTGAGGGATCACCCCAGAACTACAATGCCGTGCAAAAGCAAAAGGTCGTAACTTCGTTTTTGGTTGAAAATGAGTTATTGATATTTTTGGCACATTCAAGACCTCCTTTATCATGTGGATGAGTATCTTGAGTCAATTTCATAGTTTTTTCGAGAAAATAATGGGTCTTAACAGTAACTTCCAAAAGCCCATGAGAAACCAAAAGCAGAACACCGTAACACCAGTTGCCTCTCTTTGGCTTTATTTTGGAATGCTCAAATTGAGTTACAGTTGGCTACTCTGCCTTTGTTTAGCTGTGCGTCAATATGAAGTTACTGTGCCGGTGTTCTGTCAAATAATGCTACCTATCAGATTGTACGGTGTTCTGCCTTTGTTTTACTGTCCATTAAAATTTGCCGCATTTAAATTACGGTGTAGCCTACTGTGTACCGCTGCCATCAGTCCCTGTAACCTCTGAAATGACCTCAGACGGACAGCTTTGTCCTGCACAAACGTGGTCAGACTCAGAACATTTACTCCATCGGTCTGACTCTGAACCCACTCCATCGACAAATGCGCGATATCGATCGCAAAGGATATATGCAGAGTTGACAGAAAAATGTTACTCATGCCGTAGCAGGTGAATACAACAAAGCACTACTCATGCATCTACCTGGCAGAGTGCCAAAACTGCGCCGGCGCCTTCAGCAACGCCCTGAACATGGTCGAGCCGACGCTGGAGTCAGGACTAATATGTCACAGGGAGTGATAATAATGGTTATACAGACAATCACAGCGTCCAGCATAAATCCGCGGGACAAGCCAAGTTCACAAGCACAATAATAGTGCAGACAGCTGAAACCACCGCATACTGCAAAGACGCCGAACACAGAAGGTTGTACTATGAATGTATTAGTTGTCGAGGTAGTCCACAACGCGCTCCCAACTGAGTCTCAAAGGGGAAAGCACTGCATTCATACTTTTCATGCACGAATCTCAGGATGCGCCTGTGAAGAGGGGCTATCTGAATGTGAAAGTGTATGCTTCTTTCGGGTCCACCACTGCTATAAACCAGTCCCCGGGTCGAATGTGCACAAGGATCTGTTTTATCGTGATCATTTTCTTTTTTCATATCGTTCTTCTTACGCCACTGTGTACCAATTGAAGATACTTTTTACCGCAATGGAGGTATTGTGTCATATCTAATGTATTAATAATGCCATCAGAATACAACCAAAGTACTGGATAGCAATAAGTAGATGGCTATAAATAATTGTAAATCATTCAAAATAAATGCCATGATCACTATTTTATACATGTGTTACTACAATGATTTTTTAAATGGTGATCAGCAACCAAATATTGATAATGTGGAAGTTACTGCCTTTGGCCTTGGCATGACTTCTCACTTTTTGCAGCCAATACAAAGGCAGAGTACAGTAATTTCAAAATAGGGGTCAAAAGTCAAGTTTGAGTTCAAGATTTTTTTTATGTAGATAATTTTCATTACTAAAATATCTAATTGCCAGATTTCCAGGACAGTGTAAAAATATTTGTCTGGACAACTACAAATCTTTAAAGTAATTTTTCTCAGTTCCACACTCTACCTTTGTAGGGCAGTACACAGGAGGAGCTTGTTAATGATCTCAAGGCAGTTGTGACCACAGTCACCAAGAAAACCATTGGTAACACACTACACCGCAATGGATTGAAATCCTGAATCATTAGATGTTCATTAGATGTTCCCTTGCTCAAGAAGGCACATGTACAAGCCCGTCTGAAGTTTGCCAATGAACATCTAATGATTCAGAGAAGGCTTAGGAGAAAGTGCTTTGGTCAGATTAGACCAAAATTTAGCTTTTTGGCATCAACTCAACTCGTTGTGTTTGGAGGAAGAGAAATGCTGACTATGTCCCCAAGAACACCATCCCTACAGTCAAGCACGGAGGTGGAAACATTATGCTCTCGGGCTGTTTCTCTGGTAAGGGTACAGACTTCACCATATTGAGGGGCTGATGGACGGGGCCATGTACCGTCAAATCTTGGACGAGAACCTCCTTCCCTCAGCCAGAACACTGAAGATGGGTCTTGGATGGGTCTTCTTGAGCAAACACAGCATGACAATGACCCAAAACATACAGCCCAGGCAACAAAGGAGTGGCTCAAGAAGAAGCATATTAAGGTCTTCGAATGGCGTAGCCAATCTCCAGACCTTAATCCTATAGAGAATCTGTGGAGGGAGCTGAAACTTTGAGTTGCCAAGCGACAGCCAAGAAACCTTAAGGATTTAGAGAGGATCTGTAAAGAGGAATGGACCACAATCCCTCCTGAGATGTGTGCAAACCTGGTGACCAACTTCAAGAAACATCTTACCTCTGAGCTTGCCAACAAGGGTTTCTCCACCAAGAACTAAATTATGTTTTGCTTGGGGATCAAATACTTATTTCACTTACTGAATTGCAAATATATACCGGTAATGTGTTTTTTCTGGATTATTTTGGTTGATGTTCTATCTCTATCCATTAAAATAAACCTACCATAAACATTATTGACCCTTCATTTCTTTGTAAGTGGGCAAACTTACAAAATCAGCAGGGGATCAAATAATTATTTTCTCCACTGTATGTATGTATGTGTCTGTCTGTCTGTCTGTCTCAGTAGATACTTAAATACGTTTAACTCATCCTGCTTGACCCTTACGAAAAGAAAATATATTTGCCTATATATGAATGATCAATGTATTAAATATTTTAACAGTATATTTGAAAATATACAGAATAATATATTGTGTTAATATATTGAATAATACATAAGGAATTGGCGTTTATATATTGAAAAATATGTGACAATATATTTACTAATATATCAGAATGTATGTAATTTTATATTCAGTAATACACTTCATAAATATAGATGTATATGTGATCAGATATGGTACTGCATGTGTAATATATTGCAGATATATTTACTCATGCAGCATAGACAGACATGTATAGAAAAATATATAATATAATACATTTTTTTATATTTTCTAATTATTTACATTACAAATGTTTCATATTTTCAAGCTAGTTAAGAATAGCACAAGCAAACCTGCTTGTACCACAGCATTTAGTCAAGAGACTATCACTTGGCAGAGAAGTGCACATCCATTACTTTTAGAATATAATAATTATAGTCTTGCTCTTGATGGTATTTGGCCAATCATCAACCTAACCACAGGCGCTACTCTTCAGCACAATGGTAACCCCAAAAACTCAGACATACCAGAAAACCTTTTAATTTCCAAAATAATAGAACATTAAACACTAACACCTATTTTGTTCTAATACTTGTAGTATAAAAGATCGGTACTTACACATGTCTGAGTTTGCAGATGCTGACGCCTACATTCACCTCCATCCTCCCCACCACCCACCAGGATGGTCCCTTCCCATACCTCTGTAAGACTGGAAAAACTGAAAGAGAGGGCAACTCTCTGAGAGAACAAAGGAAATTAACATTTGAACTCACTCTTGTGCACCATTCGAGATTTAAGTCTCACCTCAGAATCATCCTAATCTACACCTCTTTCCCTCTTCCCCCATTCCTTCTCTCTCATGCTGAGATCACCAAAATTCACCCAAGAATCTATATGGTTTAATGTGAATAATTATCTCACAGTATTACACGTTTGGTATCATTTGAAATGCCTCAGTGCGACTGGTACAAAGGTCTCATTCCCAAAGAAGTAAACCAAAAGGTAATAAGGTATTTAAGAGTTTAGAGATAACTCACACACTGAGGAGGGTGTGTCTTCCAGGCAAAGGTGTAAACTCAATGCAAATTCCCATTGTTAACTAATGTTTCCATGTAAATCAACTTCTGTCCCTAGTAAGTCTGGGACGGTGATTAATGCAAATTCCCACTGTGAACTCTTGTTTACATTTGAAAAGAGGGTTCTGCCTTGGTCTGCGTATTTAGGGAGATGCTGAAGAAGGCTCGTGGTGATTTGTAGCTCAAATTAGCCCGTGATGCAGAGAGTGGCCGAGACTCTCAGCATCATGTATTTTCTAATGTCAGGTTCACATCTTTTCTCTTTATTCCAGAGCATTTAATGTTTTGTATTTATTATCTTTGAAATGATAATGAAATTGGCATGATACATTTACCTGACGTAATAAATTGTTACATTTGATTTTATTCCGACTGACTCTGAAATTGTTTTCCCAAGTAGATTAAACGAACTCGTATGTTCCCGCAAGTTTTGCGTCAGATTAGTGACGACTAATATTTGGCACTAATTCAAGTGTACGTGGTTCGCAAAGACAAGAAGTGAATTTCCGTTTAGAACAGCAAAATGCTGCTTCCCCAATCTAAATTTGGGTGTGTCTTAATTTTAAGTTTTAATTTAATGTTACTTTAGATAAGTGTACGTGGGAAACCACGGCATGGCCAATCCAAAGCTATTATGAGAGAAGTAATGTTGGTCAGCTTATATCTGTAATAGTGGCCATACCTCTACTGAAGTAAACCTTTAAATTAAATTCAAGTGTATGCAATTCCATGGGGGCTATACCAAAGTATCTTTGATTGTGTAAACTTGAATGTGACCGATCTCAGTTATATAGCTAATTACCTCTGTTTGATGATCAAAACTGTTGAGATTGTGATCGTGAGACCCGCGTTAAAAACAGAAAACGTGAGGACCTCTGAGCGACATAGTTTCCTAATCTGAACGGGGTAAAATATACTTAGAGTTAAAAAGAATAATCAAACATTCGCTCACTTTTAATGATGCCTAGACATCATTAAAACCTTTTTTCATTTATGGAGTCAGATGAAATAACGAGGTAATACATATGAGAAAATGTATTTCAATTAATCTTGTTGTATTGCGTAAAAGGAAAGACAGTAACGCACAGAAACCTTCACCCGTATTATTGGAAAACCACCACTGGACCTTTAGTCAGGCTTACGCCTCCCAGGGGGTCGGCTGTGCCCCTGCCTTCGTCTTCAGGCAGGAAAAGCAGATTCCGTACTCCCGTGCGAGCTACGCCAAAGAACTTTATTTCATATTACCTGCTTGCTGGGCTGTTAATAAATGCATACTTGTTATGTTATTTTACCTCCCGAGTCTTTCTGGTAGAACTGAAGTTGCGTCTCAGGCTTCACGTTCACCCTCAGGTGCTGTGTTGAGGTTTCTAGATACCTACTGTATCTGTTTAGATACCTCTTGTGTCTCTTTTCCTCTGCTGATGTTTTCATCAGACCAAATACTGTGCTGTATAAAGTGCAGTCTGACAATTGCTGATAACATGCTTTGAGTAATGGCCTTTCTATAAAGGTTTTGAAGACTGCTGGGCATCTGGCTCTCAGAAAGCAGTTATTGGAAACACATTGTTGTAAAGACTTGAGGAAGAGTTTCTGGAGAGACGCTAATGTGTTGCATTGTGTTTGTTTCCCATTTGTAAGCCGTCGGCAAGTGAGAATGTGTCTGGGGAGGAGCAGGAGGAGAGAGAGAGGCTACGCCGCGTCCTCAAACAGACGGGCCGAATCAAATGTCCCAATGAGGTAGGGATTTGTCACTGGTGGCAGCCGTCTGTCTGTCTCCCTAGACGGCACTGTCTGTCCTTAATATGTCCTAAATTGTGTGTCCTTTCTGTCTCACTTTATGCGTCATGACTATCTATCTATCTGTCTATCTATCCATCCATCCATCCATCCATCC